>NW_022758997.1:1721818-1725977 GCF_011630105.1 Anneissia japonica
CCCTCGGTCAGAGTCCTGAAAAAAAAAAAAAACATCCCTGGGCTTATGGGAGAGTTTTTTTTTTTGTTTTTGTTTTTTTTTAGCTTAGTATGGCCCAAAATTTTGCTTTAAAACCAAAATATAAGGGATTGGCAATCAAAATAATTTTTTACGGATAAGCAAATCATTATTTGTGGTGTGGTAGCATCGGACGATGGGATTCTAGGCCTGTCTGACGGGAATCCCCACCTCCCAAACAAATTTGGAATGATGACGTCAACACACCAAATTCCAAGACTACAACAGTCAAAATTAAAGGAAATGTTAACCTATTTAAATTTAAGCTTTGTACACTACATTTTTCTTCATTATCATTAATATACTATTATGTTCTTACTTTATAATATCATTAATATAGTATATCATTATTCTTATGCATTAAAAAAAATATATAGTTTATAATTTACATTAAGATAGCGTTAGTACTGTTATTCTTACTATACTGATGTCATTATTATTATCATCATCATCTTCCTCATTGTCATTCCCATCCTCATTATAATCCCCATTATAAGGAGGATGTTAATGATGAGGAGAAGAAAGACGATGAGGATGATGGTGAGGAAGAAGATGATGGTGATTATGATTGACGGTTGTTGATGATAATGATTATGGTGAGGAAGAAGATGATGGTGATTATGATTGGTGGTTGTTGATGATAATGATTGTGATGATGGTGATGAGAACGATAGAAAATGATTGATGAGAATGATGATGATGATGATGATGAATGATGAGAATCATTCCTCTTACCCTCACCATCGTCATCATCTTCATTCTCGTCCTCATCACCATCATCATCATCCTCATGATGATGATGAAGAGGATAAGGATGAAAATGATGATCGTAATGATGATGATGATGATGATGATAATGAGGATGATGGTAATGATGATTATGGTGATGAAGATAAGAATGATGATGAGGAGGATGAGGATGATGCGGTTGATAAGTAAGGAAGGTGATGAGGTAGATGAGGATTGATGATGGATAATGATGAGGAAGAAAATGTTTTGGATAATGATGAAAATGTTGATGGTAATGATGATGATGATGACAGTAATCAGGATGATGATGAGGATGACGATAATAATGAGGATGATGGTAATGATGATTATAATTATGGTGATGAAGATAAGAATGATGATGAGGAGGATGAGGATGATGCGGTTGAAAATAAAGGAAGATGATGAGGTAGATGATGATTGATGATGATGAGAAAGAAAATGATGCTGATAAGGATGGTAAGGATAATGATGATAATAATAAGGAGAAGTATTAGGATGATGAGTTTGATGATGATGAAAATAAGGATGATGATTATGATTGATGATAATGGTTGTTGATGAGGATGATCGTGATAATGATGAGTATGATTGATGAGAATTATGATGTTGATGAGGTTAATAATGACGAATGATGAGAAACATTCCCTCTGCCCCTCATCCTCATCTTCATTCTTGTCGTCCTCCTCTTCATAATCATCCTCATGATGAGGATGATGATTGATAATTATAATTAATAAGGATGATGATGTGGTTGATGATGAGGACAAGGATGATGATGACAGATGATGATTGTAATGAGGATGATGATGAGGATGATAATGACAATGATGATGATAATGAGGACTATGATGATGAATGATGGATGAGTGATGATAAGGAGGATAAGGATGAGGTTGATGATGATGAGGATAAGGATGATGATGGATGAGGATGATTAGTAGGATGAAGGTGATGGTGATGATGATAACGATGATTGGTGAGGATGGTGATGAGGATGACGATAATGGATGATGGACCAACTTTACGTGTAAATTTAAACAATGTGGACTGGACCCATTTTACGCAAAAATATTAAATTTCTGGACACATTTTCTTAAATTTTACCCATTTTTAGCTAAATACGAGAAATATGGATCCATTTTATGCATAAAATTACATAATTTGGACCCATTTTTAAAATGTGGACCCATTAGAAAAACAGTGTGGGACTGTCCCAACTGTGCAAATAGCTGGCTACGCCATTGATGATGACGAGGATGATGTTGAATGAGGATGAATATGATGATGAGGATGATGATGAGGAAAATGATGAAGTATGTGGAGGATGAAGATTATGAGGATGATGATAACGACGATAGATGATTGATGAGGACGTGATGAAGATGAGGACGATGAAGATTGATGTGATGATGATGGTGATGATTACAACGATCGATGACAGTAAGGGTGATTATGATGATTAGACAACAATGAGAATGATAATGACGATGACGAATATGATGATGACGGATGATGATAATACTGTAATGATTGATGATCAATAGTGGTAATAAAAATATAAATAATATTATTATATAACAGTACTAACAATGTAATTCATTTCAATAATAAAATATAATTTTAATATAACAAGAATACAATATAGTAATATATAATATAATAATACTAATAATGATTTCAACAATAATAAATAAGTATAATACTATTAAAATAATGATATTTATATTTATTCTATATGTGTACATTGCTTTGATAAGATTGTATTTTATACTTTGAGAATAATAATAATCTTACAAAAATAACAATTTTCCCCGCCAAGATAAACGCCATCTTGGAAATTGGCAATATGATCATTTCAATCAAATTTGATAAAGACAGTAAAGAGTAATTAGTTAACATTTATAACAAAACTAGAAGTTACTAAAATAATGCCGTAGTTTTTTCAATTTTTTTTAAGTCCAGAAATTGAATTGTTGGGTCTTTCAGAGCAAAATTTCGCTATTTCTTTTTCCAGTGGGTTTGTATTCTGATAATAATTATTATATATATAATATATATATATAAATAATAATAATTATTAATATTATATATATATATATATATAATATATATAATATATATATATTTATATATATATATGTATGTATATAATATATATATATGTTTTATTTTATTTTTGTATGTATAACGTTGTTTTAAAATTGCTCTGATAACAATAAAGTTAATTTTACATTATAAAGATGTTTTACCGCCAAAATGGCAGCCATCTTGGATTTTTTTGTGATGGCGTCATCATTCCGATTAAATTTTTTAACGAGAGTGAAGAATAACTATTTAGCCAAGTTCTAGTTACATTTGATATACATAGCATATGTAAAAAGTGACTAAAAACATACATTTATTTCCCCTACCCCCATCTTAATTAGTCCAAAATAGGATATTTCGTGTCAAAATTTCAAAGTGCTATAAAAAAAGTTGCCCAAGCTCTAAGAATGGGGATTTTTTTTCTGAGACACTATATGATATACTGATTCAGAAAAACCAAAAATAAATTTTCCTTTACTTTTTTCCCGCTAATTTCCTACTGCACCCAGGCTATAACGTCAACACTAAATAAAAATCTGAGTGTTTGAGGTGTATACGATACAGACGTACATTTAAACTAGGTAAGACTTAACAAATGCTTTAATTGGAAATGGAAACATAACACTTAACAATGGCTTATCTTTTTTTATGCAAGGCTTAGGTAAGGCCTTAGCCTCGAGGCCTAGGCTCCTAACTAGCTAGGCCTAGGCCCTAACTAGCTAGGCCTAGCTAGGCCTAGCTAGCCTAGACTCGGGCCTAGCCTACCTAGGCCTAGGCTAGCCATAGGATAGCCTTGGGTACTACTACTAGGCTAGACCAAGGCCTAGTAGTATAAGATATGTAAGATATATTTATTTATTCGTCCAATTTGTAACACTCTGAAAATTGCTTTCCTTTTTCGGCCTAGAAAACAGTAAAAACACAAAAATACAGAGCACAGACAAATACACAAAAAATATGTCCCAATAAAAACTTCACACAAAAAAGAAGTTAAAAATAAACACAATTATTGGCAAATTACCTGCTTATTAAAAATAGAAATAGAATTCGGAATAAAAGTGCCTGTACCTAGATGTACGAGAACGTGGTACACACAATCTTATGCCAGACCTATTGTAATTAAAAAAATATTGAGAGGGGGACGGTGTGTTTGATTAAAGAGTATCAACTTGTAAGTAATGTGTATAAGAGACAGCATATTGGCTAAGTGTAGTGTTATTCTTGTATTTATCATTACGGAATGAGC
>NW_022758997.1:1726191-1726433 GCF_011630105.1 Anneissia japonica
TTCAAAGTGAATTAAAATTCTTAGCTACAAGTACAAAAAAAAAATAAAAAAATAACGAAACAAAGCAAGGGAATCTTAAGTAAAATGAAATAAACACAAGTGAGTAGTGCTGCTGATGAGGCAAGTAGCTCCCCGAAAAACATGACAAGGAAATACAACCTGCCTTGCCTGTCACAAATTTCGAAGGGCCACCTGTACCACCAACAAACTCAACAATAATGTTAAGGCAAACAAAATTAATT
>NW_022758997.1:1726450-1729463 GCF_011630105.1 Anneissia japonica
CAGTAATACAGATACTTAATCTACGATAAAGTTTGCAAGTGCTTCAATTCAGATCTTTTTCTCCACGCTCGTTTTCCATAACTTTTACAAAATTCATCAAAGTATTTCTCTACTTCATTTGTCATGGAAATAGCAGTGGAGCCTAGGACGTAGCTTAATTTAATATCAATATTAGCACTTAAAAATTGATCCCAAACATCGATGTTATGACTACTTAATTTATATTCAAGTTTATTTAACTCCTCTAAACGTATGTTTAGGAGAGCGGGATCCTCTAAACGTATGTTTAGCAGAGCGGGACAAGAGAATAAGAAGTGTCTTTGTCTTCTTCATTATTTGTATTGCAAAGAGTACATAAGCCATTCTTGTCTTCAGACCATCTAGAATTTCTACTATCAAGGGGCAATGTATTGGAGCAAAGTTTTAAATTCCAATGATACACCTTTGAAATCCAATTTATCTAATAGATAATTTTCTAATTTAATTGTATCTTTAAGTAATGAATAGTCAGTGAGTGAGGCCTTACTTTCAAGAAAACTGGAAAGAACAGTAAGCCAATTAAAGTGTGATGAGATAATGGAGGCACAATACCTTTCATTAAGAAATACAGAAAATTGATGTGAAAATTTGTGGTTTACATTCAATAAATTGTATTTATTCAGGCAAAGTAACCAAACTTATATTTTTATTTGTTTCAGGTCGTTGAATTTTATATGGCAGCCAATTCCAGCAGTCCATAACAAGCTTGTTTTTGCTGTACCTACACTGTAAATTTTCATCCTGAATTAATTTTGTAATCACATTTTAAATCAGTAAGCTTCTGTGTTAACATTTTTCATAGGTACCTTATCAGGCATTTAACCAAAGAGACATGTACAAGTAGGCTAGAATAGCAATTTTTGGACCAGTTCTCTAAATATCATCTGAAATTGAGTGCACAAAGTTACCGATACGAGTTTTATACATATTTTACTGTATGTACAATATAAACAATAAACTATCCTATTGTGGGAGGCACATTTATAAACCAAAAAAGTGGTAAAATATTTTGATAACATTATTATACAGTGAAAGCATTTCATTTATATCATGTTTTTGCACAGTACATAAATCAGATAGTTTTTTTTACAGAACGTAGTATCTGATCAGTACAAGTAACAAAGTATAATAAACAATCAGTAAGTCTTAATATCTAATACCTTAGTGTCCAAATGAAAAGTCAATAAATAATAGGCTTGACTTTTGTTTACTGGTCTAGGCATCAATACAAATTTGTTTCTTAAAAAATGATACATTGTCTTTAAAAAGTAGTCGAAAGTTTTATATGTTCCCAATATTGTTTTTTGATTGAAGTGCAATGTTAATGCCCAATATTATTATTTTTTAAATATTGGAATTTGACACAAATGCCACAATAACAAAACCTGGTTTACAATTTAATTTAGCAGAACTCAGAACATTTTCTTACACCTTTATTAGGCTGCCTCTACATACAGGCATTTTCCTTTGTAGAAAAGTAACAGTTTGTCATTACTATCTATGAATGTACTGTAGGAATATAAAGAATGCTGAATTACTTAGACACACATTTGCGGGCGTAATAACAAATTTTAAAAACACCTAGGTATTTTTTTCTGGAATTTCCATTGTTTGTGGCAGCGGGTGTACTAATTGAACAAAAAGAATATTGGAAAAAAAATATACATCATCAGTTTGTGCGAGAGATGAATTTGCGAAACAAGGTATAAAAAAGTCTCGCCTAGTTGAAGTAAAATTACAAGTAGGCCGCTGCAATCAGTTTAATCCTTGGGTCTTTACCTCCTGAAAAAGTACATTTGCATTTCTAATGTCTAAATTTAATTTTATAATATTTTAGTTTGCAGCCAAAATAAATGACATTTTTCACCACTCTTTTTCCATATGTTTATTGACCTAACACATCTACATGCGTTTAGGGCCCTGTAGGAGCCCTAGTGGGTTCAAGAAATAGAGCATCTTGGGTAAACCTATGACTTCTTTTTTGGATTGGGTTGGATTGGAATTTTTTGATGTAAACACCAAGGATAGCCCACGAAAGTCTAAAATAAGACTTATTTCCAATGGGGTCCTTCTGGGGGTGATTGGGCCGTACACCGGGAGACAATCCCCTACATTTTCATTAAATATGTTCCTCAAATACTTGTCATCTGATTTTACAGTATATAATATATCTCTGTGCAAAGAGTACTACAGTGACACAATTTTTAACGTAATGATTACAGTTAAGATTTTGCATCTTAGATTGTCTTTGTAAATTTTAGTTGATGATTAAAATAAATGTGTGTTCGATAAGTAATATAATGCAAGTCTTTGTGTTTTTAGTACATTTTGATGGTAAATTATTAGGTTTTAAAATGCCTATTCCAGATAGCATGTTCTAAACCAGATTATGAAGTCATTCAGGCGTAATGGACGGTAACAAACGTCTGATTGAAAATAAAGGTGCAACCTGCAGGAGAACTCTATATATAACAATATTAATAATAATAATAATAATAACAATAACAATAATAATAATAATAATAATAATAATATTGATGATGATGATGATGACGGTGTCGGCGGCGGTGGTGGACGTGATGGTGGCGGCAGCGGCAATCACATATTGATGTGCGTAAGAGAAAATGTTTGTGCTGATTAACCATCCAGACGCGTGCACAGATCTAGATGAAATATACCATAGTGCCTTTTTTCTTTAATGTCTTGCAATTACTAGCATAGTTTGAGTACCTAATTATGTCCATTAAAATATCAAAAAGAAAATGTTCGACGAGGATGTGTCACACTACAAAAGCAACACATGAGAGAAATCATTCTAATTACAATAGTACAGAACAATGAAATTAAGAGAATATAGTATTTAGTATGCACTATGTATACTGTACCACTTCAGGGAGTGTGGCTGATAAAAAAAAAACGTGTACCGTATGTTCTATAATTATAATTGGATAAAATATATTATAAAATGACCATG
>NW_022758997.1:1729833-1731638 GCF_011630105.1 Anneissia japonica
AATCTTAATTTGGATTAAATTTAGTGCGTTGAATACAATTTAAAGCTATTTAAAGAAAACACTCTCTCGCGGAAATGTGTGTTTCACCTGCTAAACTTACCTTTAAATACCTCACAGAGGATGGAAAAGAGCTGATATGGTCTCCAAATACAGTACTCATAATATAACACTAATATGGAACAATATAATGCATTAAATACAACTTAAAACGATTTAAAGGAAAAAGCACTCTCTCGCGGAAATTATGTTATCACAACACACAGCACCTTTAAATATACTCACAGGCTACAGTAAACGTTTGAACTGGTCACCTGGTACTTACCTAACCTTAATTTGGATTAAATTTAGTGCGTTGAATACAATTTAAAGCTATTTAAAGAAAACACACTCTCGCGGAAATGTGTGTTTCACCTGCTAAATGTACCTTTAAATACCTTACAGGGGAGGGAATAGAGCTCATACGGTCTCCCAATACCTATCTAACACTAACATGAATGCATTTAATACAACTTAAAACTGTTTAAAGGAAAAAAACACTCTCTCGCGGAAATGTGTGTTTTACCTGCTAAATGTACATTTAAATACCTCACATAGGATGGAAAAGAGCTCATACGGTCTCCCAATACCTATCTAACACTAACATGGAACAATATAGTGCATTAAATACGATTTAAAACTTTAAAGGAAAAAGCACTCTCTCACGGAAATTATGTTATCACAGCACACAGCACCTTTAAATACTCTCACGGGCTACAGTAAACATTTGCATTGGTCACCTGGTACTTACCTAACCTTAATTTGGGGTTAATTTTAATGCGTCTAACACAATATAATGCTATTTAAAGAAAATACTCTCTCGCGGAAATGTGTGTTTCACCCACTAAACGTACCTTTAAATACCTCACAGAGGATGGAAAAGAGCTGATATGGTCTCCAAATACAGTACTCATAATATAACACTAATATGGAACAATATAGTGCATTAAATACAACTTAAAACTGTTTAAAGGAAAAGGCACTCTCTCGCGGAAATTATGTTATCACAACACACAGCACCTTTAAATACACTCACGGGCTACAGTAAACGTTGCACTGGTCACCTGGTACTTACCTAGCCTTAATTTGGATTAAATTTAGTGCGTCGAACACAATATAAAGCTATTTAAAGAAAACACTCTCTCGCGGAAATGTGTGTTTCACCTGCTAAACATACCTTTGAATACATCACAGGGACGGAAAGGAGCTCATATGGTCTCCCATATACTTATCTAACACTAACATGGAACAATATAGTGCATTTAATATTTAAAAACTGCACAATTTTACACCTTTTCCCCAATTTTTAAATATTCAAAAATCTGTATCTCATTCACTGTTCCCCAGTTCTGTGCCAAACAACCTTTTTCTGTCCTGGAAAAATCAGACCTACAACATATCAAAAAATCGTTTTCCCCTGGAATTCTAATAAGAAAAATCCTCTTTCGTATTTTTATTATACATATACTTGTCTTATACAAATCTTATATATTAGATGTGTATAAGAGACAGCGCGTGCACAGATCTAGATAAAATATACCATAGTGCTTTTTTTTTTAATGTCTTGCATTTACTAGCATAGTTTGAGTACCTAATTATGTCCATTAAAATATCAAAAAGAAAAAATTGTACAGTAACACTAGTCTACAAAATGTTCGACGAGGATGTCTCACACTACAAAAGCAACACATGTGAGAAATCATTCTAATTACAATAGTGCAGTACAATGAAATTAAGAGAATATAGTATTTAGTATGCACTATGTATAC
>NW_022758997.1:1731696-1734124 GCF_011630105.1 Anneissia japonica
AAAATGTGTTACAATCGTCTGACTCAGTTTATTGTTTGATTAATTTATGCAAATGGTCAGAGGCCTACCGTATTGAACAATAAATTTTCAGTAATTAGAAGGATTTTGATTAAAAGACTAAAACAATAATAAGTAATGCTGATGGTAATGACGATACTGCTACTGCCTTTGTGGAAGCCGCCTGGTGCCATTATCATAATTTTTCATCAAAGTCCTTCTCCGGGCCCCTTCTATTTTAAATTCCTGGATCCGCCACTGACTGCTGTAGTTACCACAATTACAATAACAACACCACAATTATATTGAAATATAAAATTAAACATATCATGATAACCAGTGGCGGCACTGCAGAGGGGCTAAGTGAGAGTAGAGTTCCCCGTCGGGAAGGCATGAGGTCTGGTTCCACCCCCAATCCCAGTTGGGGACGAAGAGAGTTTCGCCGGAGTAAAAATAAAGAACATTTTAAGAAGTTTATGTAAAATGTAAATGAATTTAATATAGCCCTATCACAGTAAAATAATTAATAAAATCATTCTCAACGGCCATGAACATCATTCTTAATACCGTACTGTATCCCAGCAGAGGACCCACATCCACTCACATTCGAATTTTTTTTTTGGAATTAGTAGACTGCTGGACGATCTTAGGTGGCCGCCCTGAAAAAAAATTAGGCATCAAATAGAAAGAGTACACGAAGAGCAGACACGCAAGACGAGTGACCATAATTTTTTTCCCACAGTAAACGAAGGGGGTGGGTAGCCACCCTATTAATCCCCTCCCCCCTCACCACCACCCTCCAGATCCGCCACTGATTAACAGACCAGTGCTGGAAAGCACATCTGAGCATCTAGAAAAACAAATAATAATCAGTGCACAAAAAAAGAGAAAGGAGACAAATAAACCAGAACATTATCTGCCACAACATTTAGTCTGCTTTATCAAGGCCTTCGCCCTGCACCCCTGAATACAGAACATTTCTGTATCCACTCGCCCCAACCATGACTACTGGGTTAGTTTACCCAGGGTTGTCCACCACCTACAATAACTTAACCTGACGTTGAAATACTGTAGAGGGCAGCAACCATAAAAGTGGTCGATCACATCTAGATGTGTATAAGAGACAAGTCAATTTACCTTCGCGAAAATGGTATCGCCCAGGCTATTCTTTTGCATTAACGATTTTGCAATGTCTGGCTGCTTTTTGCAAAGCGTGGCTGACCTCGCCTCGCTGCCGGTCTGCAGCAGGATGCGATTGGCACAGAACAGAGAATTGCCTTGGTCAAAATATTACAAAGACACAATAGGTTCTAGGATATTGCTGTTAATTTTACGTTCATTGGGATATTATATATAATACACACATTATTATACAGAATAATGTATGAGCTTATACCGGCTGAATCATTTCTAAAACTTTAAAATATGGAGTAGAAAAAATATCTTGTTTGTACATGACGAAAATAGGTCTTATCTGTTTTATCGAACGTATGGGAAAATCCAACGTCTGCTGTTAAGCCCAAATAAGCACCGTATGTTTATTACAAAGAGTTTACCCGCATACATTATGACGTCTAATTTCCATAGAGTGCATAGGATACAAATGTCGGTTTGTAGGCCCAACTGGTGTTTTTGTTCCAACATGTTCACCGACTCCTCAAAATGTAGGCCCTTCCTTACCCATATTTAGAAATGTAAATATCCGGTTTTTTGTTGTATAAAGTCGTGAGAACCTCTTTTCTGATAACTTATTTTGAGTTTGTTGGATAGCCATAACTGTTAAATATATTTCTATTGAAATTTAATAATTTATAATTTTGACCCATAACTAAAGAAAGCTGAAAAGGCAGAAAGAGTGTGTGACGAAAACTGCCGCTGCCGTCAAATGTTGGCTTACTGTGCGGTCATTGTTTGCGATGTTGTTTTATAAACGAGTTTTCTTTCTGAGCCTTTGAATGGGTATATTCTTATCGTAGCTACAATCTCGTACAAAGCATCTGTTTGTAAAAAATAAAAATAAAATTATTTTATTACATATCAAATATAAACCAGTTATCAATTTGTGTTACAATATATTGTCATAAATAAGTACCTGACAATATATTGTAGATTTTTTTTAATAATTTAATTTATATAATTTAAATTCAATTTATTTAATTCTATTTTTATTTTTTGGTTTTACATTGAATTATTAAGAGTTAGGCCTATAATGTATATAAGAGTAACTTATATTATATACTTTTTATACTTTTTAAATTTTATTTATCCATTTTGAAGTTAAAAAGTAACATTCTAGTATAAAACCACAGTGTTTCCTAAATGAAACAGAGCTCAAAATAATTCTCCATGAACAGAGTAATAAATTTAGAAAAATATAAACAATAAAAATTATTATAATAACATATATACATTATAATTAGATGTGTATAAG
>NW_022758997.1:1734426-1736951 GCF_011630105.1 Anneissia japonica
TATATTTTAGATAGAATAGGCCTCTTATAAGATTATTAACGTGATGAATATCCCTAAAAATCATGAGATTTCATTTAAAAGTATAAATGCAAAATTCTAATGTTCAATTTAAAGGTATGGCAGAGAGTTACAATTTAATTAAATAATAATAAAACTTGAATTTACCTTTTAATATACTTTGATGAGAGGCAGCCAGCAGAGGTCAGTATGAAGACAATTCTTGCCATTGTGATTCCTAGCAAGTCAAAAATTTAACATTCTTATCATTACATAACATACAGATGGATTGTGTTTACAATATATTATATAATTATTACTATATTTATAGCTATGGTAATATAATAATACTGTGATAGTACTAGTAGTACTGCAGGCCTATGCCCCTACGGTAATTCAGCTATTAAGGAACTTTGTCATTGAGTGTAGGCTAGCTTCGGCTAGCCTCTTGGCTATAGACTAGTATTTCTTTAATACATGCATGCTTATAGAATTTGTGCTGATTGTTGCTTTATGAAGAGCAGAATAGAGCATATTATCTTTTTTAATTATACCTGACATTAGAAATGAAACTAATTTTACCTTTTTAAACGGCAATGCATGTGCATGGTACATACTGTTGAAATCGGCTGAGGCTATCGGCACTGCCGCAGTGCGAAAAAAAGCTGCTGTTTTCTATCGGCACTGCCGTAGTGCGAAAAAGCTGCTGTTTTCTATCGGCACTGCCGCAGTGCCAAAAAGCTGCTATTTTCTATCGGCTCTGCCACAGTGCGAAAAAGTTGTTAATTTCTATCTGCATTATTGCCGCAGTGCGAAAAAAGCTCCGATTTTCTATCGGCACTGCCGCAGTTCCTCAAACACGGCAGTTTTCTATCGGCACTACCACTCGAAAAGCTGCTGGTTAATTATCAAATGGATGTTTTTATCTATAGATTATGGTATCAATAATTGGTCAGGTCTAGCCTAGCCTATGTTATTGTTAACATTATATTATATATGTTTTATAATTAATTATACTTATTTCTAATTATTAAATATATACATATATCTAGGCCCATACATAAAACAAAAAATAGAACAAACATTAAAAATAAAATAGTAGCAATAATAATAATAATAATAATAATAATAATAATAATAATAATATAATAATAATAACAGTGCTCGAGTAATACTATAATAATCAATAATAATTGTTTGATTAATGAGATGAATCAGCATATATTAAATCAACTTGCGTCTATGCAAAACCTGTTTTTTTTTAAATATAGATGTTATCTATTTTATTCTGTTTTAAAAAATAATCTTATAAATTATAAGTTTATTTTCTATGATAATTTTATCCACATAATTCATGATTTCAATGTTAGTATGGTTGATAAATAATATATACGGTAAAATAATAATAATAATAATAATAATAATAATAATAATTAAGGTGCTCGAATAATGCTTTAATAAAGAATTAATAGTACTTCAATATTACTTCAATAGGCCTATTTTCGATAGTGTGATTAATGAGATATTTGTTGATTAATTTATAGAAATATATACTGTAATAGGTATAGGCCTAGCCTATACCATTAATAATTAGATCAACTTACGTCTACAGATGTAAAATCTGGGTTTTTTTTCAATCAAACGTTACCTATTTTATTCTGTTTAAAAAAAATAATCTTATAAATTACCGTACATTATAAAGTTTTATTGTAAATTATATGAGAATTTAATCCACATAACTTATGTTTTCAATTATTTAAGCATTTAAACAATTCAGTGGGCCTAACGCTGGATGTAAATGAATAGTACTTCAATAATATTTCAATAGGCCTATTTTCGTTAGTGTGATTAATGAGATATTTGTTGATTAATTTATAGAAATATATAATAGGTATAGGGCTATACCATTAATAATTAAATCAACTTACGTCTATAGATGTAAAATCTGTTTTTTTTTTTTCAATGAAACGTTACCTATTTTATTCTGTTTAAAAAATTAATCTTACAAATTACCGTACATTATAAAGTTTCATTGTAAATTATATGAGAATTTAATCCACATAATTTATGTTTTCAATTATTTAAGCATTTAAACAATTCAGTGGGCCTAACGCTGGATGTAAATGTAAGACAAAACAAAAACAAAAGCATCGCCAAAGTGTTTTCATGTATGCAAATGCTAATACTATCGCGCGATTACCGTGTATTGGTAAACAGAGCTCAGGATGGTTCACACGAGGTGAAGAATATCGGTCGAAATGCCGTGTAAATAAACTGCGATTAAGTAAATAACTTTCACAAGAACTTCACGAATATGGTAAATGTATGATGAAATGTTTAACTGTTAAAACAAAATTTACGGTTACCTCCTTAATTTCAGCTATGTAATTATTAGTTGAATGAATGAAAATTGGAATAAAAATTTATATATGGGATATATGTTTATGTATGTGTATGTATGTATATATAGATATATATGTGTTTCATTGCGTATGTATATATATATATATATATGTATATATATATAT
>NW_022758998.1:0-925 GCF_011630105.1 Anneissia japonica
TAAATCAGCAATATCATGTCATCATCACTGATCATCATTATTGTTTTATCCTCTTTATATTCTCCATCTTTCATATTTATTATTATCATCATCAAAATGTATTCATTTATTAAACATACCTGTATTATATCAATGTTGGCATTGTTGTTCTTGTTGCTGTAGTACATACTGTATCTTCATCATACTCAATGTTTTGAGCCATCTACTAAACAACTTAACACTTTCTTTAGGAAAGTCTTTCTCATTATTAGTCTACTTAATAAAATATATAATTTAATATGTTCTTTCTTCAATAGGGTGTAAAACGAGCTGATAAAAAACTAATGTTTAGTATACCAAAAGGAGGGCTTCCTATCTGTGGAGACATCAAGATTGAATTCTTCCACAAATCAAATAAATTGAAGAAGGTAAAGTAAACCAAAGTAAATTGACATAATTAATCAATATATTTCATTATTATTATTATTATTATTATTATTGTTACTGAAACTTACCATAGGGGGAACTTAAACGATGGAGAAATTAAAGAACATTCAAAAAAACGATGTTAAGGGGAAAATAACACAAAAGATAGTCCCTTAAGTCTGACTTAGCACATATTATTATCATTATTATTATTATTATTATTATTATTATTATTATTATTATTATTATTATTATTATTGTTATTGTTAAACAAAACAGTCTTTATTGTTAATAACATTTCACTTAAAGAAACATAAATTTATTTAATTAACAACAAAATTTAATATCTTATGTACAGTATAATTGGTTTGACTGGCTTATATTTTATTTTAATGCAATTTAATAATGAAGCTTTCTTCTGTTTACTCTATACAAATAATTAAAAAATTATCAGTAACCACTACAACTACTTTATTAAAAAAAACAGCATTATTATTAATTGAGCTTATACAATATAAAT
>NW_022758999.1:0-977 GCF_011630105.1 Anneissia japonica
TCTCACTCATTTACTCTCACTAATTTTTTCACTCATTCCTTCTTTCTTTAATTCATTCATTTATTTACCCAATCAATCACATATTCATTCATCTATTAATTTATTCATGCATTCTTTCATTCATTCATTTATTCATTTGATTTTATTTATTCATTCATTTTTAATCATTCATTTTTATTCATTCATTTATATATTGATATTTTCATTCATTCATTTTCATTTATTTTGTACATAGATTACTCTATGCATTAATTATGGTTGTAAAACACATGTGTTTTTTTATTAAAACTAAACATTTTTAATTTTTTTTGAACAGTGGTGGATTTAAGGGCGAGCCCAGCTGGCCTAAACTCCACCAAAAGTTTTCAAAGTAACAAAAAATATGGAAAAAAGAAAATTATACAAGGATACAAGGATACAATATTGATAATAATAATAATAATATTAGTAATAATAAAACTATTAATAATAAAACTATTAATAATAATAATATTAATAATAATAATAATAATTTTATTTATTTTTTTTATTTATTCATTTTTCTTTATACTGGGTTTCCTCTTCAGTAACAAATTACTGTTCTCCCAGAGGGCCCAGTTCACATAAAACAGTCCACGACAGGGGCCGGGTGAACCAGTACACCGGGGTAATTAACCCCCTACTCATCTCGAAGGATGTACTGGGTTCTTTAAACTAATAATCTTATTAGGACTCACAGGGGCCGGGTGAACCAGTACACCGGGGTAATTAACCCCCTAGAAAAATAGTCAATGATAAAGTAGCTAGTGAGTCCAAAAAACACACATGTCTGTCCACACAATAATAAGATACCCAATGAAATTACAAATAGCTTTGTTATAATAATCTTATTAGGACTCACAGGGGCCGGGTGAACCAGTACACCGGGGTAATTAACCCCCTACTCATCTCGAAGGATGTACTGGGTTCTTTAAAGTGCACATGAGCATTTGTGTACA
>NW_022759000.1:0-1984 GCF_011630105.1 Anneissia japonica
AATTATTGTGTAATAAAATGCCTCCACGGGATTCAAACCTGCGACCTCTCGCTGACAAGGCGAGCCTCATAACCACTAAACCACGAAGGCTTCATGGTTGAACAGGTCCAAATACCCGTCGGGAACATTGTATTACACAATGCTATGCCTACGATATTCCATCATGTCCTTATTAAACACTGTACATGTACCTCTGATGATTTATATTATATTTATTCAACAGTGTTAACGGCTAACTTTCTTCAATATCATATATATATATATATATATATATATATATATATATATATATCACACGGTGTGTTTAGATGGTTAACACTGAAATAAATATAATCACTTTTACTATAATATATTACAAGTAATGGCAAAAATGAAACTTCAACTTTAGACCTTCATGGATTAAGAATACAAGATCTACTAGTCATCAAGGAATTACTGTGTATAATTATTGTGGAATCCTTAATTAAGTCTGAAAATTGTGAGTGTTACACCAGGAGCCGAACGACCAGACTACAAATACGCGGTGCCGCCGGGTTTGAGTCGGGGTGGTCTCCACGGCGCAAAAATCAAGAAGCAGGAAACCTTACCAAACGGACTTTCAATAATTTAGATAGACTAATCACTGCCCAGCTAATAATTATTTTGGTTTACTGACTGTATTTTCGTAGAACCATAAATACGTATTTTTAAGTTAATTTCCGAATAATAATATATAAACTTTGCTTCTGCAACCTTGTGTTTACGTAATTTTAACTAACTCACAACGATTACAGCGTTCTCGAATGTTACCAATGTGTTGTGTTTGCTAGGCGGCAACTTTCAGTTTGATAACAATAAGAGTAACATCTAATATTTAAAATCAAATTGAAACAATGGTTATAATTTCAATTATCTTTCAATGAGCATAATTCTTTGAAGGTCAACTAAAATTGCATGAACATTATTCATATGAAGAATAAGTGATGTCAAATAATAACAATCACTATAGCCACATTTGTCAATTATAATGAAAACTAAATTGCAATAGGCCTACGTAGGATTTTATTTAAATTACTAAGGAAAATGTATATTTGCTTAATGTTAGAAGAAAACCCACGCATTAGATTTTATACATAGTTAAATAGGAAGAATCGCTTATGTTAATTTTATGGATTCAGCAAATTTAATAATATTTGTTATTGCAGGTCATCAATAAAGAATTTCAGAAAGGTATGTTTCAATTTCTTTCACTATTTTTGTTATAGTGCCCAGTTGATTGAAATATTTTACAATAAATGCTATTATTAATCAAAGCTAATTATTGTTACGGTTATCAGGGAGGGCATTGATTCATTTAACTAAACAAACAGCATTTTACAGACTAACAAACAATAATAATATAAATTGATCTTATTGATCTTAGTTATGTATTGGCAATATATCAAAATTGAACCGTGTTCTTTCAAAACAAAAGATAATACAAGTGATAATTACTTCAATGGTTAATTATTGAGAATGTGACTAATACCGTAACCATTGATGAACTCTTTACAATAACAACTGTTAGCGTTTATCCTAATAAAAAAAACTAACATACAGTATGTCTCTGCACAGTTGTAAATAAATTTGTTTGTAAACATAATTTAATTTTTAACCTCGAAAATACAAAAAAAAAAAAAAATAAATAAATTCTAAAACAATCCACTACCTATTAATATTAAAACGTTGTCACAAGTTTCAAACATACAAAAAAAATTTCATTTTTAAATTCCTTTTATAAAATTCAATTGATCATTAACTTTTATTTCCGTCCTTAAAACACACATTTAGTCTAAACAAGTTTAAATATAATACAATTCAGTACCTAGGCAGTGTTACTATATATTTCTTATGGATTGTTATAATCTGTTTTTGCTTAACTTCAGATGGTGTATATTTCTTGTCAGTTTTTCATGATTACCAGGAAGCAGAAAAAATTTGCAGAATCCGTTCAGGCTCAATTGCT
>NW_022759001.1:0-1055 GCF_011630105.1 Anneissia japonica
CTATTGTCTTTTTGTTACTATGGACCTATTAATGATATTATTAGGTCCATGCTGTTACAATATCAGATATCCAAGAAGGCGCCTTTCTCACACTTACATTTCTATAGGCCTTTATTCAAGATCGCAATAAATCTCAGTTCAGCTTACAAAAAAAAAAAAAAAAAAAAAAAAAAAACACCAGATAATAGTAACAAAACGTATAGGCCTACTCAATAATAACAACATAATGGTAAATATTTGTAGTGATGCCAACGAGCCAATCGATGACATTTGATTGCCGTTTTCATTGGAATGGAAATATCGGTAACTGCCTGTGCCTGTAGGTGGAACGAAAAACATGCTGCATGTATATTTTATCTGACATTAAATCAACGACATGAATCTTTTGAATTACGGTACAATCCTTGAATAATCTTCACGTACCAGAAAGGCGTATATTGGCTTACCTTAGTGAGGAATGCCATTCAAAACTAATTTATTATAATTATTTAAATTAAATAAATTTTTGTAACTAAATATGCTTGCTTTTAAATCGATACATTATTTGACTACTTTTATTAATATGATGATGATTTTAAAAGCCTATCGCTTGCTTCGTTAATTTATACGGCATGTGTAAACTAACATATATTAATATATTTCCCTTTTCCCCTATATCATGTTTAATTTATTAATAGCATATACTAATTGTATAATATTTTTTGTAATTATATAACATATATTAATCAGAATCTACATTTATAATGTGTATTATAATGTGTCCTGTTTTGGTTGGAAACCTAAGTTTAATAATAAATGGCCTTTCGAATCGCTTTACGGAAGTTAGTTTTTGAGTTCTTCGTTATTTTCACTGAGCCCATTATTAATGCCCGATGCTCACACAGTACAAATAAACTCTAATGATTCTCCGTTTCTTTATATTATTGCTTTTGTTACCCAAATGCTCTACATGCACTCTATATATAAGGAAAACCAACCAGGCGCCAAATGTGACAAAATTCTCTTTTCATTTTCTAACCTGTACACTAACAAAACTAA
The DNA here is from genome assembly GCF_011630105.1 of Anneissia japonica. Classification (NCBI taxonomy): domain Eukaryota; kingdom Metazoa; phylum Echinodermata; class Crinoidea; order Comatulida; family Comatulidae; genus Anneissia; species Anneissia japonica. Next base: position 1,039 of record NW_022759001.1, read on the forward strand.
ATCTGTTTTACCTAGCT
>NW_022759002.1:0-2513 GCF_011630105.1 Anneissia japonica
TTCAGCGTTTTTACTATATTTCTAGGTTTCCTATTTCTACGTTTAATCGGCTCATGTCTCAGCCAAAATATTTTGAGGCAAACATTATTTACGAACCCAGTTAAACTTATTTACTAGCCTATTTCAACGTGCTAATTATTACATTTAGGCGACGCTTGTTGTAGACTGTCATAGTTTTCGGAGGAAATAAATACCATTTTATACACATGCGCAGATCGATTCGCCAGCAGCGAGTCATCGCCAGCAGCAGCAGCAAGTCGCCAGCAGAGAGATGTCACTGCAGCAAAACACTATTTTACACGGTACCAACGCTGTTCTAATATAGACAATGGGTCGTGCTCATATTATTTGTTATATTTTTATTATTCATTATTTTCACTTGACTCGCATAAATAATTTTGTTCGAAGAACATTTTATGCAGTTGTACTTCGCAGCAATTCACTTGCAATTTGCAATTTCTAGTATCTAGTTTATATTGCATGCGGTCTCTAAACATTTTGTCGGTTGTATATATTGTAGTAATTATCAAGTAGGCTGCAGTTGCGAAATCGATTGAAACCACTTGTCAATTAACATCCTAAAAGAATGCGTCGCTGGGGATTCTTATGTTAAACCACAAACCATGAATTCCGCCGTCGTACTTCGACAGAGCAATAAGTTGGTTTAGTTTCGAACTTTATTGAGCCCATCTTTACAAAAGGCTCAGACACTATTTTAGTATCTTGTTGCGTGCTTGCTATTTCTCTTAAAAACCGTACGATATATCATAGATTTAGTTTCCTTTTTAAGACTTGCAATAGTTTTCAACAAGTACTACAGTAAGTGAAAATTCTTTGATGCTTATTTATTTAATAACATTCGATTAGCGGGGTTGCTTAATGTTTACTTCCAATTGCAAAATCTAAATACAGTATAAGCAAAACACTATTTCTTGCTAATTTTACATGGCACGTCGAAATCGGACTGTATGGGACCCAATTTCAGTTGATTACATCGTAGCAAGTGGTTGACTTTTAACAGATGTGGTTACTGATATCACATTTTTACTATCTAATCAAGTCTACACATATGCCTACAAAGATTTGTTTATATTATACAGTACAGTATATACATTATATTGATTGTAATGCGTATTGTTTGTATTTAATATCTGAACTCATTACAGGTTTTCCTTATGAAAATATAATCTGAATCGAGGATCACCAGTATAGTCGAAGTACAGGTACAGTATTGTGTATATATAGGCTATATATAGTGTATATAGTGTATGTGTATATATATATGTATATATGTATATACAGTACATATATTCCTTTCGTTCAGCTTTCAACCGAAATCAAGATGAATTTAAAGTATTTTTGTAAATCTATAAATGATATAAAACTTGTATTATATCTACAGTAGTAGATGGAACTGCAAATTCACTTACTGGATGAACTGAAAGCATTGTATTTGCCATCCACTGAAAAGTACTGCACCTCAACTAAGAAAATGGAATCGCCTCTGCTCTGTTTTAAAAGCAGAACTCAAAGCCGAGTACCGATAGTCTCAAATAACTGTTAATGGTAGTGTCGTCAAAACAATAGTTACGTTAAGGAAGTTTGCAATGATATCTCTCCTTCCATTCATCACACATACTCTGCAGTTTTCTCTGATCCGGAAGCATTTCCACAGTGCAGTGCAGACGAATAATCGAAGATGACCAATCGACGTGCGATATAAATATTAAACATGTAACTGCCATTCTGAAGATTTAATATTAAATTATAATATTGTGTTGCAACAAAAAAAAATAACGTGTAGTAGGCCTACGGTTAAGATCAACCACTTATATATCTCATATACAATTGAAATACAATTAAAACATACATTTTCAATTTCCATCTTTATAAATCCAGTCCTCGTTATTAAATCTACTCGTTCCATAAAATTATCTGTATTAAAATTTTTCAACACAGTACCATCCTTTTAGATACTAGACTACGCTTATAATACTGTTCTCTCATCTACTATTAAACCAGTCGTAAACCTTATATTGTCCCTGCACGTCTCTTATAATTAAAAAGTCACGAGTTACATTTTGTTTGTTATATTGATGGGCATAATATCCTTTCTGGCTTAAGAATAACGTAAAATAGTATTGTAGTGTGCACCGTTTCTTTTACCTGAACACGTTGGTTAATTGGTTTCATGTGTATATTGAACTAGTCTTTGGTCAATTACAATGTTTACTATCTGTAGTCTTTTAATCAATCAACGTTACGGACACTCTACTATTAAAATCTATTATTCATTTTACAATAAAATCATGTTCATGTTTGCCACAATATACTGTCCAACCTATTGGCTGCAAAAAATTCACTGAAGATAGGTGCACGTCAACTACTGTACCAAAACGTTTTAGTTATTCAAATCGTGTCTTTCCAATTGAATAAGTTTTTGCAGACTCAAATACTATATGAATGTTCTTGATTAATGCAACTCAGCCATTTTATTTTGAGTTAAATTTGGT
>NW_022759003.1:0-281 GCF_011630105.1 Anneissia japonica
GTGAGATAGCCTGAAACAAACACTATTCCATTGAAAGTTTGAAGTTTTTCGGAAAAGTACTCGAATTATGGCGGAATGTCAAAAATTTGCACTAAGTGCTCAATTCGGCGAGATAAGCACTTTTGTGCAAAAAGTGACAATGTTAAAAATTTTAGTAAAAATACAATTTTTTTTGTTAGGCAAAGTGAGATAGCCTGAAACAAACACTATTCCATTGAAAGTTTGAAGTTTTTCGGAAAAGTACTCGAAATATGGCGGAAAGTCAAAAATTTGCACTAAGT
>NW_022759003.1:287-529 GCF_011630105.1 Anneissia japonica
CTCGGCGAGATAAGCACTTTTCTGCAAAAAGTGACAATGTTAAAAAGTTGAGTCAAAATGTAATTTTTTTTGTTAGGCACGGTGAGATAGCCTGAAAGAAACACTATTCCATTGAAAGTTTGAAGTTTATCGGAAAAGTACTCGAAATATGGCGGAAAGTCAAAAATGTGCACTATCTGCTCAACTCGGGGAGATAAGCACTTTTCTGCAAAAAGTGACAATGTTAAAAAGTTAAGTCAAAT
>NW_022759004.1:0-2444 GCF_011630105.1 Anneissia japonica
GGATAAGGGATATGGAAAAATGACATGTATTTTTTACAAGTTTCACAATTTGGAACAAAAAAATGTGTTTACCAACAACTTTGACATTATAATAATATATTTATTGATGGTAACTTTGCAACTTGGTATGGTACAATTTCCATAGGAATTTATGAACAAAGATGGAGCAGTAGTATCAACAACCATTTCCAGATTACCAGATACGATTAGTGCTTCCAATATTAAAGAAATGTTTGGAAATGTGATGAAATAAAAAAAAAATAAAGATGCAAGTTCCATGCCAAACCAGCATTCAAATTGTAGTATGGGAATACGCCCTCATCGCTAACCAGGGATTGAATCCTGTGAATAAATAATTATAAATAGTAATACAGTAATAACTTGTTCAAAGCGCTTTAAAAATAGACAAATAAAACCAGTATAGGCTTACATTGGAAATAATTATAAGAAAGCTGTAAAAGCTACATTCAACAATCTACTTATAGTAGCATTTAAAAGGAAGCAAATTAACAAACAGAGCCTCCAATAAAAAAGAGCAACAATCAATGAAGCATTAAAATCTAGGAATAAATTTATACTGTATTGCAAAAACCAATAAAGAATAAAACAATAAGATTCAAAGGAAACAAGATCAAACTCAATTAAAAAATCCCTAAAACAGTAAAAATATCAAACAATAAGAGGACAAATATGACACTAAAGAGTAGCTTTACAAAGTGAGGTTCAAGCACTCATGGACTGATTAAGGAAGTGGCAAATGCCTTCAAACAGTAAGGGTGAAGTTTTACACTACAGGAAGAACAACCAGCAGTATACACATTTACGTGAATGATTGAATAATTCAGACACAAATTAATGTCAAACATAAAGACAAAAAGGAAAAGTCTTTTATTAGTATTATTTTGTTAAGCTAGAAATAATGGTTCTAAAATTGTAAATATATTTTCATATTAATATTTGATATGGATTACCAGTAATTTCTATTTTTGATACATGATGCTTTTGATGTTTGCTTTGTGCAATTCTGGTTTTGAATTGTTTGTATATATTGTCTTTTCAGTGCCTCTTCATTCAAGTCAATTGTGCCAGCAATTCTGAAACAACTGTTAAGACTCGAGTAACCATTGTGAAATTAAGTGAAAACAAAATAGAAAAATAAATTAAAGTTAGGCATCTAGTGGCCCGTTCGGGTGAAAAAATATGTGCAATTTACCAGTTAATTCACCTGCACACTTTCTAAAACCGCTCCCACACTAGCCTAATTACCTTACCATTTAGATTATCCGTGACAATTTTGACCACCAGTTTTCTGGGTAGAATACCATGTATGGAATGACCATGGAGCCGGAGGAGACGATAAATCAACCTTAATTGTTATTCCAAATGTTTTGTCAACAGTCCAGCACACAAAGTTCAACAGGTTTACGGCCCTCTCCTGGTTGCAGCTCTCCTTCACCTCCTCATGTGCACGACGATCGAAGTTAGCATAGCGATGCATTCGATTTGCAGATTTACCATTATTCGGAGAAATAATCTTTAATAAACTAGCCTACGTACAGATTTTAAAGCAGCGTTGTTGAGTTCAAATATCGTTACTGCATGCCACACTGTGAGTACGTGGCAACGGTAGAAATTAAACAAAGAATGGGTTATTAACCATGGGATAAGTTGAAATTTACTTCCGAAGTAGTTTCGTTACACGGTATTTAACATGGGCTAAAACTTACTTAAACGGTCGACCACCCGTTAAAAGTGCTCAGCACGATTAAACGGTGACATAAACGGAATACGGTTGGCGTATTTCGCTAGAACGGGCCCTATGAGTCACATTCAATCAATGGTAAATTTATGTTCAGTTCCCATGCAATATATATTTCCAGGACAGCCAACATCAACTTGGGAATGAAAAGATATCATAATATTCATAAAATTTAAAAAGGCATTGCTAAGAAAATGTATATTTCCACATTTTCCGGAAAAAATTCATCGTTAAAACAGCCCTCAAGGAAACAGCAATGCATCTATAGTGACAAACTAATTGTTGTTGGAGGCCACTCCCTGCGAAACATGTGACCGACTCGACGAGTCGTAGGCCAAATCAAACCTAGGCCTACCCCTGACAAACTTCAGCCAGAGGTCTCTGTACTACTACTCTAGCAAGGTTAGGCCTAGGTACTAGTACTCACTCTTAGTTTTCGAAGACCTAGCCTAGACTAAATCAAACTACGTTTAAGAATTACATGTAAGTAGATAATGACATGGACTGCTTACTCTTGAAAGACCTATTGTTATGGCAGCTGCAAAACCTGCCAATCCTGCTCCAGCTAAAAGAACTGCTTGGACAAATAATAAAATAGTATCCATTTTTAACAGATACCTCCGTCAGTCACAGATTTCTGTATTCAGGAAAATCGCAAGGCAGTCCCAAAAAGTGCGAACTACCA
>NW_022759004.1:4137-13499 GCF_011630105.1 Anneissia japonica
CGTTTATATTGCAGTGGGGTAACGGCTGAGCTGTCACTGCCTAAGGCCATGGGTCCAGAGTCTCAACAAGGGGCCGGGCCCAGCAAATTCAAATATTGTTTTTAACAAACAAATAACCAAGGCCCTTTTCAAAGCCGAAGTCGAGTGATTAGGACATTTTTCACTATCTCCAGTCTATATATCGATAAAAACATTAAACTTTATATTAAAAAAAAACCAACAAAAACAAAACAAAAAGACGATCGACAACCACGTGAAACAAGAAATAAACCATGAGCAAAAGCATTGACACATGAGTATGCATGATACATATATGTTTTGTCTGATAGGGCCTATATTTATTGATTTTAATTGGCTCGTTTTTGTTTGATATTTATTGTAATGTTTTTTTAGTGATATCTACGCTCATATTAAATAGGCCTATGCTTTTCTTAGGTCAAATCACGATACATAAACCTAGAATTCGAATATGTAAAAATGTATTAAAATACGTCATAACGCTAATAAAAACGCCCAGACCCAACCGGGGCCGCAGTGGGCCCCGGCCATCAGCGTCTGGGTGACCAAAACGGCACCTTCGGTATTCCACTGTTCTGAGTGTTTATTGCACATTTTGTTCATACAAGAGTCCCTTTTAATGTCGTAATCCACTGGCACAAAAAGTTTTATGCAGTCCGTCCAATAGTGCGAATGGGCAGTAAAGAACTTCGTAGTTAATTATTGATTGCCCATGTGTGTGAAAATAAAACAAAAAACAAACGCCTACACAAGCGGAACTTGTTTGCCTTTTTTGGGGCGGCCGCAAACCCCCCCCCCCCCACCTCATCTCCCACCGTAGCCCGTAGGCCTATATGGGCCACGAGCTCGGTTATATGACATTTCTAGTTCTACTAACTATCTAGACTTAATCAGTGACAATTCTGGTGGCCCACTGGGCATATTGAGAATAGTGATGGGGTGGGGACCAATAGTATGGCACTGATTCTAGAATAATTTCCAATCAGCCCTTTGCATTAATTTGATTCGCATCACTGGTCACACTGGTACCAACTAGGCAGCGTGACCACTGCTTGGGTATTTACCCAATATCTTGGGTATTTTGACTTGGTCTTGGGTTCTTGGGTATTCCGTTCAAATGCTTGGGTATTTTATTTTTACTAAGAAAATTAAATATTTTTGTCATAGAGGAAGAATTGAGAAGTATATTTCAGTCCATTCAAGTAAGCAAAACTCAACGAAGTGCACTTAACATTGTTAATTGACTGTTGATAAACATGGGTTCAGAAGTGTTTATTTGTGATTTGCGTTATAGAACTTACCTAAATTAATGCATTACATAATAACACTTGATCACACTGATCTATCTACTGATAACACTGGCCGACTGAGGGCGTATTTTTCTATCCGTATTATCACCTCATGAATATTAATTTTAATAATTAACACAAACAATTACAATAAAAAAATGGTTTATAAATTGAACTAAAAGGGAAACTATACATACGAAAAACACGTATTTTTCAAATTTTAATGCATTTTCAGGGAGCTTGGGTAATTTAGAGCAATTTTTGCTGAATCTTGGGGTAATTTCGACCCAGTCATTGGGTATATCAAAAATTGCAAGTGGACTAGGCACTTGGTACCCATTCCCTCTCTCAGCACAGACGCAGCGAGGAAAATAAGAACACGTCGCGATGCTTTATATATTTTTAATTGTCTGTTTAATTGGTAAGTCAACCAGATGTCAGGATAGGCAGGGAGGGTTGTCTATCTAATTTAAGTTGTGTCCGTATTCTACCTTGGTCTAGGTGTAGGTAAACTACAGTACTAGTTAGGCCACGCCTATCTAGGCTAGGCCTAGGCCTATCTTCCTAGGCCGCTGTTCCTTGACCTTGGCGTTGGTTTGGCTTTAGTTACTGTAGTTCTATTACTGTTGGGGCGGGGCAGCTAAAGCGCTCTGTCTCTTATACACATCTAGATGTGTATAAGAGACAGGCCTTACCCTGTGTATGCAGCATAAGCAAGAGCATACAGTGATGCAACCACTTGTAGGCTGACACAAAACTGGCAGGCTGAATTATTTCCCAAATCTTTAAAGTATATCACAGTAGTATTGTACCAATTTGCTTCTGCATAGAGGATGCAGTTCCCACCAAAACTATTCTGTGAAACCAAAAACAAAACCAGATATTTAGTGGTTATTTTTGTGCAATATGATTTTTGAAAATCGCAGCTAGCATCAGGAAAAAATAAGGAATGCATTGGAGCAAATATGGATAAGGGATATGGAAAAATGACATGTATTTTTTACAAGTTTCACAATTTGGAACAAAAAATGGTGTTTACCAACAACTTTGACATTATAATAATATATTTATTGATGGTAACTTTGCAACTTGGTATGGTACAATTTCCATAGGAATTTATGAACAAAGATGGAGCAGTAGTATCAACAACCATTTCCCGATTACCAGATACGATTAGTGCTTCCAATATTAAAGAAATGTTTGGAAATGTGATGAAATAAAAAAAAAATAAAGATGCAAGTTCCATGCCAAACCAGCATTCAAATTGTAGTATGGGAATACGCCCTCATCGCTAACCAGGGATTGAATCCTGTGAATAAATAATTATAAATAGTAATACAGTAATAACTTGTTCAAAGCGCTTTAAAAATAGACAAATAAAACCAGTATAGGCCTACATTGGAAATAATTATAAGAAAGCTGTAAAGGCTACATTTAACAATCTAATTATAGTAGCATTTAAAAGGAAGCAAATTAACAAACAGAGCCTCCAATAAAAAAGAGCAACAATCAATCAAGCATTAAAATCTAGGAATAAATTTATACTGTATTGCAAAAACCAATAAAGAATAAAACAATAAGATTCACAGGAAACAAGATCAAATTCAATTAAAAAATCCCTAAAACAGTAAAAATATCAAACAATAAGAGGACAAATATGACACTGAAGAGTAGCTTTACAAAGTGAGGTTCAAGCACTCATGGACTGATTAGGAAGTGGCAAATGCCTTCAAACAGTAAGGGTGAAGTTATGCACTACAGGAAGAACAACCAGCAGTATACACATTTACGTGAATGATTGAATAATTCAGACACAAATTAATGTCAAACATAAAGACAAAAAGGAAAAGTCTTTTATTAGTATTATTTTGTTAAGCTAGAAATAATGGTTCTAAAATTGTAAATATATTTTCATATTAATATTTGATATGGATTACCAGTAATTTCTATGTTTGATACATGATACTTTTGATGTTTGCTTTGTGCAATTCTGGTTTTGAATTGTTTGTATGTATTGTCTTTTCAGTGCCTCTTCATTCAAGTCAATTGTGCCAGCAATTCTGAAACAACTGTTAAGACTCGAGTAACCATTGTGAAATTAAGTGAAAACAAAATAGAAAAATAAATAAAAGTTAGGCATCTAGGGGCCCATTCGGGTGAAAAAATATCTGTGCGATTTACCAGTTAATTCACCTGCACACTTTCTAAAACCGCTCCGACACTAGCCTAATCACCTTACCATTTAGATTATCCGCGACAATTTTGACCACCAATTTTCTTGGTAGAATACCATGTATGGAATGACCATGGAGCCGGAGGAGACGATAAATCAACCTTAATTGTTATTCCAAATGTTTTGTCAACAGTCCAGCACACAAAGTTCAACAGGTTTACGGCCCTCTCCTGGTTGCAGCTCTCCTTCACCTCCTCATGTGCACGACGATCAAAGTTATCATAGCGATGCATTCGATTTGCAGATTTACCATTATTCGGAGAAATAATCTTTAATAAACTAGCCTACGTACAGATTTTAAAGCAGCGTTGTTGAGTTCAAATATCGTTACTGCATGCCACACTGTGAGTACGTGGCAACGGTAGAAATTAAACTAAGAATTGGTTATTAACCATGGGATAAGTTGAAATTTACTTCCGAAGTAGTTTCGTTACACGTTATTTAACATGGGCTAAAACTTACTTAAACGGTCGACCACCCGTTAAAAGTGCTCAGCACGATTAAACGGTGACATAAACGGAATACGGTTGGCGTATTTCGCTAGAACGGGCCCTATGAGTCACATTCAATCAATGGTAAATTTATGTTCAGTTCCCATGCAATATATATTTCCAGGACAGCCAACATCAACTTGGGAATGAAAAGATATCATAATATTCATAAAATTTAAAAAGGCATTGCTAAGAAAATGTATATTTCCACATTTTCCGGAAAAAATTCATTGTTAAAACAGCCCTCAAGGAAACAGCAATGCATCGATAGTGACAAACTAATTGTTGTTGGAGGCCACTCCCTGCGAAACATGTGACCGACTCGACGAGTCGTAGGCCAAATCAAACCTAGGCCTACCCCTGATAAACTTCAGCCAGAGGTCTCTGTACTACTACTCTAGCAAGGTTAGGCCTAGGTACTAGTACTCACTCTAAGTTTTCGAAGACCTAGCCTAGACTAAATCAAACTACGTTTAAGAATTACATGTAAGTAGATAATGACATGGACTGCTTACTCTTGAAAGACCTATTGTTATGGCAGCTGCAAAACCTGCCAATCCTGCTCCAGCTAAAAGAACTGCTTGGACAAATAATAAAATAGTATCCATTTTTAACAGATACCTCCGTCAGTCACAGATTTCTGTATTCAGGAAAATCGCAAGGCAGTCCCAAAAAGTGCGAACAACCATGAGTGCGCACAACCTGCGTTGTCTGTCTGACCAAGGTAAATTACCTTGGTCTGACGCTCAGGCTCATTATTTCCTGCTGCTTCTTCGCGCCAGCAGACAACCAGATAAAACCTTCACGTGGAAAAGAATAAAAAAGTGCACGTTTATTGAAAGAAATTAATTGCGACATTAACAGCCCCTTCTAAATCCGCCCCTGATAATAATAATAATAATAATAATAATAATAATAATAATAATAATAATAATATTAATAATAATAATAATAATAATAATAATAATAATAATAAAAACAATAGTTTGATTGGTTAATTTTAAGTCATCAGATTCTATTTGTAGTTTCTTTTTCTGGCTTCTGAGAATGTTTGTATAAACAGACAAAATTCATGTCAAAAAGCTTCATTCGTAATTGTTGTTGTTCTTTCCACTCGCTTTGAAAAGTGTGATTTTAATTATAGAAAAATTGTGAAAAGTGTGCGGGGGGGGGGGGGAACGAAAGAGGTGATTATTTTCATTTGTTGGTATAAAATCGATATGTACTCAAATAAACGACCCACTGGACATGTAGCCTGTAGGCCTAGAGCACCGAGCAGGGGCGTAGGGTGGTGCCATCTCGAGATGCGAAATTTGTAAATACGGAGCTACAAGGATCAGTGTCGTAACGAAGGAGCCGAAGGCCCCGAGCCAGGAGCTGGGGGCCCGGAAGGGCTGCGAAAGGCCCCAGGTGTGGCGCCAGCGGGGGCCGGGAGGCAGGGCCCCACTCCGTCGGGAAGAGCTCCCCCCCCCCCATATCGTGGAGAAAAAGCACAATTCGTCGGGGACAAAAAAAAAATTATATGTATTTTCTACATTAGTAGACTCAGATCTAAAATCGATTAAAATAAGCATTTTAAAACCCCTAAATTGTCAAAATTTTCGGGGCTTCGCGCCCAGGACCACTTTTGGAGCCTTAATCGAAGCTCGACCACGCCCACTTTGCTTTCGTCGGGGAAATCTGACTCCCCGTCGGGGACCTCGGCTCCCCCACCCGTCGGGCAAATCATGGCGCCACCCCTGAAAGGCCCCAGTGGGAGTCTGTAGGGGTGGGGAGGGGAAGGCTCCAGCTGCAGCCACTTCGGTGTTGGGTGTAGCGTTTTGTGAGTATTTTAATGTCTTTTTTTGCACAATTAGGCCTGCGTTCTTAATTTTGTATCGTGATTTGACGAAATAAGCATAGGCCTATATATTGTAATTGAGATAATACTTTGTTGATCTGTAACTTAACAAGGGTCCAAGATGGAAGAAGTCATTTCCAGGAGATCGTGGCTGGTCCAGAAATTCGGAATTGGGGTGGGGGGGCAGGGAGGCACTTCACAGATTCAAGGGTATAGGCCTACCACCTCAGCCCCACCGTGGTTGGGGCTGAGTATGATCATAAAGGGAAAAAAATGTCTCTATGGTATGATTATGGTGCCTCTATTGCAGCATAGAGTTCTATTTTCTCTATGATTGCAGGTAATGACACTCTCAGATATGCCTAATTTTAGAACTGAATGTAGGCCTAATATTTTCCCTTTTCCCCATTTTTTTTATAGTACTTTGGAAAAAGTTAGGACCTCCTTTAAACCCTCCACTGATCTGCAGTGGTTATGACTTTGTTAACAAATTTAGTTTTGTATATTACTGCACACAGTGATACGGTACTCATCGGCACTGACTGCCATGGAAAAATTGATAATAAAATACTGAAAACATGCAAATACTATGAATTTGAGGGAGATTTTTGCTTGTTTGCGCGATTGCGGAAGTCGTCCGGATTTCCGGAAGACTCCGCGTGTTCTGGGAAGACTTGGGACCCCTGACTTAATTTCTAGCTGAGTAAATTTAAGTGATGATATTTGATGTTAATTAGTATATTATAATAATAAGAACGATAACGTTTATATTGCAGTGGGGTAACGGCTGAGCTGTCACTGCCTAAGGCCATGGGTCCAGAGTCTCAACAAGGGGCCGGGCCCAGCAAATTCAAATATTGTTTTTAACAAACAAATAACCAAGGCCCTTTTAAAAGCCGAAGTCGAGTGATTAGGACATTTTTTACTATCTCCAGTCTATATATCGATAAAAACATTAAACTTTATATTTAAAAAAAAACCAACAAAAACAAAACAAAAAGACGATCGACAACCACGTGAAACAAGAAATTAACCATGAGCAAAAGCATTGACACATGAGTATGCATGATACATATATGTTTTGTCTGATAGGGCCTATATTTATTGATTTTAATTGGCTCGTTTTGTTTGATATTTATTGTAATGTTTTTTTAGTGATATCTACGCTCAAATTAAATAGGCCTATGCTTTTCTTAGGTCAAATCACGATACATAAACTTAGAATTGCAATTCGAATGTGTAAAAATGTATTAAAATACGTCATAACGCTAATAAAAACGCCCAGACTCAACCGGGGCCGCAGTGGGCCCCGGCCATCAGCGTCTGGGTGACCAAAACGGCCCCTGCCCAGGGGCCTCCGGCACCTTCGGTATTCCACTGTTCTGAGTGTTTATTGCACATTTTGTTCATACAAGAGTCCCTTTTAATGTCGCAATCCACTGGCACAAAAAGTTTTATGCAGTCCGTCCAATAGTGCGAATGGGCAGTAAAGAACTTCGTAGTTAATTATTGATTGCCCATGTGTGTGAAAATAAAACAAAAACCAAACTCCTACACAAGCGGAACTTGTTTGCCTTTTTTGGGGCGGCCGCACCCCCCCCCCAACCTCATCTCCCACCGTAGCCCGTAGGCCTATATGGGCCACGAACTCGGTTATATGACATTTCTAGTTCTACTAACTATCTAGACTTAATCAGTGACAATTCTGGTGGCCCACTGGGCATATTGAGAATAGTGATGGGGTGGGGGACCAATAACATGGCATATTCTAGAATAATTTCCAATCAGCCCTTTGCATTAATTTGATTCGCATCACTGGTCACACTGGTACCAACTGGGCAGCGTGACCACTGCTTGGGTATTTACCCAATATCTTGGGTATTTTGACTTGGTCTTGGGTATTCCGTTCAAATCCTTGGGTATTTTATTTTTACTAAGAAAATTAAATATTTTTGTCATAGAGGAAGAATTAAGAAGTATAATTCAGTCCATTCAAGTAGGCAAAACTCAACTAAGTGCACTTAACATTGTTAATTGACTGTTGATTGCTATAAACATGGGTTCAGAAGTGTTTATTTGTGATTTGCGTTGCCATAGAACTTACCTAAATTAATGCATTACATAATAAAACTTGATCACTGATCTATCTACTGATAACACTGGCCGACTGAGGGCGTATTTTTCTATCCGTATTATCACCTCATGAATATTAATTTTAATAATTAACACAAACAATTACAATAAAAAAATTGTTTATAAATTGAACTAAAAGGGAAACTATACATGCGAAAAACACGTATTTTTCAAATTTTAATGCATTTTCAGGGAGCTTGGGTAATTTTGAGCAATTTTTGCTGAATCTTTGGTAATTTCGACCCAGTCATTGGGTATATCAAAAATTGCAAGTGGACTGGGCACTGGGTAACCATTCCCTCTCTCAGCACAGACGCAGCGAGGAAAATAAGAACACGTCGCGATGCTTTATATATTTTTAATTGTCTGTTTAATTGGTAAGTCAACCAGATGTCAGGATAGGCAGGGAGGGTTGTCTATCTAATTTAAGTTGTGTCCGTATTCTACCTTGGTCTAGGTGTAGGTAAACTACAGTACTAGTTAGGCCACGCCTATCTAGGCCTGTCTCTTATACACATCTAGATGTGTATAAGAGACAGCAGTGATACGGTACTCATCGGCACTGACTGCCATGGAAAAATTGATAATAAAATACTGAAAACATGCAAATACTATGAATTTGAGGGAGATTTTTGCTTGTTTGCGCGATTGCGGAAGTCGTCCGGATTTCCGGAAGACTCCGCGTGTTCTGGGAAGACTTGGGACCCCTGACTTAATTTCTAGCTGAGTAAATTTAAGTGATGATATTTGATGTTAATTAGTAAGGTAATTATTACAAAAAAAATAAATAAAATATTTACTATAAATTATATTATAATAATAAGAGCGATAACGTTTATATTGCAGTGGGGTAACGGCTGAGCTGTCACTGCCTAAGGACATGGGTCCCGAGCTGTCTCTTATACACATCTAGATGTGTATAAGAGACAGAAAAATATCTGTGCGATTTACCAGTTAATTCACCGGTACACACTTTCTAAAAGCACTCGGACACTAGCCTAATTACCTTACCATCTGGATTATCCATGACAATTCTGACCACCGAATTGCTGGGTAGAATACCGTGAATGGAACGTCCATGGATACGGAGGCAACAATTTTTTTCCCAAATCATTTGTCCACAGTCCAGCGAGCGAAAATTCAATAGGGTTACAGATCCTTCAGCATAACATCACATCATTGGGACCATAAAGGTGGCTAATAGCATTATTTGGAGAAATAATGTTGAATAAACTAGCCCAGGTACAAATTTTAAAGCAGCGTTTATAAGTTGAGCTCAACTTTAGTTTTCACATGCCGCGTTGTGCCTACGTGGGCCCGTTATAGCCGCAGTAGAAAGTAAACAAAGAATGGGTTGT
>NW_022759004.1:14285-20394 GCF_011630105.1 Anneissia japonica
TATATAACACGTACTATCTGTTCATTTGAACACTGTATACATTGTATTTATAACCCTGTCTCTCAAAGTGTTTCATTACACACAGGGTAATATGTAGTGGTATATCTATACCCATACATACTACAGAATTGACTACTGGCTGTATTTAAAAGCAGACTTTTTAATGCAGTACCTTAGCAATGTAGTTTTCTTAATGATTTTTTAGAAACATTTTATAGCTTAAGTGTTAAAATTAAAAATAGTATATAACACTAGAACGGGTATAAAGGTGAAGTTTATATGAAATATTTAATAATTTCTGAAATAGGTTTTTTCTAATTTATAGTGTACAGTAATGAAAATATTGTACAGTAGCGTTTCCTGCTAATGATCCTTTCTATGAAAGTGGTTAGGTACCTCTACTTGACAGAACACAAAGTAAACCTATTAAGACTGCATTTGGATTGTCAAAACAGTCGAAAATCAGTGATGTTATTAAAATTTACCAACTTGATTTAATTGCTAAAATTTTCAGAAGCAACTATGAATTATCATTTAAAAGCACCTTGATAATCGGCTGATTTAACATTGTTGGAGCGTTTGAGTGTACTTTATAACAAATCAAATAAATCCTTGTCATTTGATTGGTGAATTTTGTATCATGTGACATTGGTTATTTACACCATTTCGTCACTCATCATGCTACCGACCGTACATTTTTGTTCCATCTGTTTTGCTCCATTGCACGCCTCAACCTAATACAATCTTTACATTTGCAAAAAAGATGCTGGACTGCTCCATTCAGAAAAAAGGTAGATGTTTTTTCATAAAAATATTAAATGACAAGAATCTATTTTAGTTATGTTATAAAACAAATGAATGTTTTTTCATTCGTTGAAAGATTGCCTGTTCCATTCAACTTGGCCCTGCCTCGTTGAATGGAACAGTCAACCTTTCAACTTATTTGTGTAACAACATACTGTTATCGTATTGTATTTTTTTTTGTATTTATGTTAATAAGGGATCCTTCAACTTTTAAAATTTAAAGTCGGTACTCAACATTAGCTTCTTGACTTTACATTTTCTTGATCCTTTTAGATTTAAGTATTGAAATATAATTGTTCTAGAGGTTTCTGAATAAACTGAAACAGACATTTGTCATAGACACTAATATTCTGTGTTTGTATTGTTGAAGGTGTCATACTAGCTTCATTAAAACATAAAAATTCATCACACAATATGCAATACCTTGTGCAAAAAATGTGTCCCAATTGGAAAATCTGTGTATGACACTTGGCCTCATAGCTCAATTGGTAGAGTATCCAAATGGTAACAAGAAAGTCTTGGGTTCAAATCCCGATGGGACATACATTTTTCAAAATTATCTTTTATTAGTTTTCAAAAGCAATATCTTACACCTACCTACAGTACAAATGCCTCATACAAGAGAAGATTAGGTTTCCCTGACTATCTTTCGAAATAACCTGCGGAGCTGTACTAAAAGTAGGTTTCTAGAGACTAGTTAAGAGGCAACGTCTTGGATTCTGGCCATGGTGGGAATTAAATTAATACTCTTGTATTTATTAACACATACTTCTATGCAAGCAGCACACTTCATCAGATAAAGGAGGCAATGTTGGGAATGGTGTTAATACTCAGCACACTTCAGATAAAGGAGGTAGGTTTATAGAGACTAGTTGATATTCTGTATTAACACTACTGTAAGTATGCAACACTTCATCAGATAAAGGAGCAACGTCTCGGACTCTGGAAATGTTGAGAATGTTGTTAATACTCTATATTTATTAACACATGCTTCTATATAATATGCAGCACACTTGATCAGATAAAGGAGGTAGGTGTATAGAGACTAGTTGATACTCTATATTAACACATGCTTCTAAGTTCGCAACACACTTCATCAGATAAAGGAGCAACGTCTCGGACTCTGGAAATGTTGAGAATGTTGTTAATACTCTATATTTATTAACACATGCTTCTATATAATATGCAGCACACTTGATCAGATGAAGGAGGTAGGTGTATAGAGACTAGTTGATACTCTATATTAACACATGCTTCTAAGTTCGCAACACACTTCATCAGATAAAGGAGCAACGTCTCGGACTCTGGAAATGTTGAGAATGTTGTTAATACTTTATTAACACATGCTTCTATGTATGCAGCACATTTGATCAGATAAAGGAGGCAATATTGGTGGGAATGTTAATACTTTAAACACATGCTTCCATGTATGCAGCACACTGCAGATACATCACGATGCAGGTGCGTCACGACATTGTGAAGTGCCTGCTCTTGTTCATATGAAACTCAAGTCGAATCAATCCGAGACAGCCCGAGTGGAGTTTCAGGCAACTGTTTCGTACGGGGAAAAAAATCGCATACAGGAGGTAGGTTTATAGAGACATACTTCCATGTACTTCGTTTTCTAATGGAATGGGAGTGGTGTTAAAACTTGTAAATATAAAAAATACTGAAAATTTGTTTAATCATCTCAGTTTATTGTGTTTAATTTCAAGACTAAATGTGATTAAAATAGTAATTACAATTTTAACATAATAAAATTATTAAAATTCTTCAGCACCAACTCAGCCAATAAACTAAACAAATTGTGAACAAATGCATTAACTGATGAGGTATATCATCAAAGCATATTGCTACAATACAGTATATGTTCAATTTTGTTATTTCTTCTTCTTGAATGCTCATTCTTTTTGTTCAATTCCCGGAAAAACCCCTCCCAACAGCCTTTGGCAAAAATATACATTGATTGTCAAAATAATATTTCAAATGCTTACTATGCAGATGAATATACAACACATTATTATAACTATTATATTATTAACAAGATTAAGTTTGTAGACAAATTTCTACTTTTGAGATTATGGGTCATTCACTGCATCATGTACATGGCATCAACAAATCCTGAATCATTTTTAGCTGGCATCTGCTTCATCAAGAGGTTTATGCTTTTCATATAATAATCAATTACACATTTATCCTATTATTACATATCTATTGTTATATACAAGCTATAGTTTTTTTAATATTTCATTCTCTATTGCACATGCTAACAGCTACCATTAATATTAATATTCACAAAGATTTTTTGATGTTGCAACAGTTTCCCTTCACAGTGATATTTGTCCAAATAATATTCAATCATCGATAAATTATTTGAACTGTTTGAGAAAAGATTTTTAGCTATCAAATATTTCTGCTACAATGGCTGCCAGACAAAAGTCTTTTTTGTTTCTACCTAAATCTTATACACATCTGAGAGGAGGGGAGGATTATCACATTTAGTTTTGCATTATTCATAATTCTAGCAGTGTAAAAACACTGCATTATAATAGTGATAGCATTCTTTGCATACAGATAAGCACATAAAATGTGGGACCAAGGCCAGAACAACCTTTCAAATTCTTTAGTTTTCAAGTTGGGTACAGAAAATATCATTTTAAGAATAATGCATCAAAATTTAATTCTGGATATGAAATTACGGTACATTATCAATGTTTATGGAAAAATAAGGGAACATGAGTGTCTACCTACATACAACCCAAATGTTATCCATTAAAATTACTGAAGTCTTTTTTCAGCTTAATACTTGGTGCTGTTTGCATTGAAACTTTCACTTGTTGTTTAGCATTACGCACTGGCTTCTTAGCCAACATGGCTTGATTAGCTCTGATAGCACCCTCAAGTTTAGTCTTTAGTTGTGGAACTGCGCCCATGACAGTTTTAAATGAACCTGGATAGAGTGGAGCAATTTTCATCAGACGCTGAAGAGAATGGTCGTGAAGTAATCTGGCAGATTTGCTTGCTGTTGTTAACTCTGCACTCTCTATTAAGAAGCCAATCAAAATTGGCAAATAAACAGCGAGTAACTGAACTCCTGTAATTAAAAGAAAAATATTTACCAAACTTACAAATGCATTCATACATATATCAAAGGGGCGGTAACTGCTGGCGGGACAGTGACACTTTATTACCTAAATAATCACAAATAATTTCCTGCATTTCCTCTTTTGAGCAAATTTTGAATGCATTACCTTGCTATGTTTTTGGTTGCTTATCAGATAACTTTGATAATGTCACAGATGGTTCTCATTAGCATGGGTTAAAGTTAGTTGATGAGCATGCGAAAAAGAAAATACGAAAATGCTTTTTAAAATATTAAACACAATCTTACTGAAAGCCTCTTCTGTTATGCTAACGAGCAGCTCTAGTGTCTTACAAGCTTCGATAGCTACAAGCACCTCGTCTTCAGTATCACGTTGATTGCCACTCATATTGTGCAAATATTCCACAATCTTGGGACCAATTGCGTGAATGTACGGCGCACTGACATCGTGGTTTGGACAATGAAAAATAGAGCTGAGTGTTTGCAGACATTTTAGGCGTAACTAAAAAGAAAAACAGCAAATTTATTGATGGACTGTAATAGGACTGATGGGAGACAAAAACTAACCTTCAAATAAAATTTTCAGACTTACTGTGAGTCTATCAGAATGAAAAGCTTGTTTGAAGACCTCTATTGTTTGGTTTTGGAGTGATGTCGTCATGGAAACCTTGGCAGGAGCTGATGTAATGAAGACAGCAAGGGCTAACAGCATACTACACATATCAACATCACTAGCTGAAATGCAATTAATTTTAAAAATTGACAAACACACACATCTGCACCGTCAGGTGAGGCGCAGGCTGTTTCACGTAGGACACCAGTTGTTAGGAAAAGAATAGTTGGCAACACAGAGACACTTCCTGTAAGACAAAAGAATAGTGATATAAAATGTTTTACGCATGCACGATCGTCAACCCCTAGCTTACCACCAGAATTGAGAACGCATTCACCCCGGTTTTCACCGTCGACCCAAATCTACTCACCCTGTTGACCGTATGACGTCATTTTTTCAAGATGGGCGATACCGGACTCGCTGAAAGGATCTGACTGGGCCTAAGCAGAGGCCTAATTCTATGCAATTTTCAAGAACAACTTTACAGGTCGATTAGCATTGTACAAAAGCAACTTTTCATCGTCAAGCACATTGCTGAAATATCTGAAGAGGATCGCTTCTCATACTCTATAAAAATTCGCCATGATGGTAAGGCATGATCCTCGCTCAAAAAGTTTTAATCATCATGTTGACTCCTCGTCGACTGAAATCAAAACTGATTTCAACGGTGGATCATCATGAGAAGTGAACACGTTGAAGGTTGTCTGCAGTCGACGTGAACGTGCTCGTCATTCACTCAATCGAAAAGTCCCTAATGGTGAACAGTGGCCTATCATGTTGGGATGCAATGGTGAACAGTAGCCTGTTATGTTGCGATGCAATGGTGAACAGTGGCCTGTTATGTTTGGATGCAATGGTGAACAGTGGCCTGTTATGTTAGGAAGCAATGGTGAACACTGGCCTGTTATGTTGGGATGCATTGGTGAACAATAGCCCGTTATGTTAGGATGCAATGGTGAACAGGAGCCAGTTATGTTAGGAAGCAATGGTGAAGAGCGGCCTGTTATGTTGGGATACAATGGTGAAAAGTAGCCTGTCATGTTGGATACAATGGTGAAAAGAGGCCTGTTATGTTGGGTGTTTGAACACTAACAACATGCATGGACCTTACCATTATGTTGTAGTTAATGAATGAATGCAAACGGAATACTATTTCAGTATAACTCACCTTTTGGCGAACACAGCGCTGGTAATGTTGTCATTACATTGAGTGTTTCGGAAATTAGCTGGTTGGCTTCTTCAGAAAGACCAGCTCTCTGTTTTGTCAATACAGAATTTGTCGGCATTGCGGGATTAAGCGCCGGAAGTTGTCGGATAAGTGTGCACAAGCATACCTCGAGTGTTGCAAACACAATCGATTTACCTGGAATGATGTCTCCAGTCTCTCCACCCTCCCCTAGAGGTTTTTTGTGGGTATCGTTGATGGTATCTTTACCTGAAAAAACCCCAAAAATACACTTAAATAATAATAATATTTTGGCATTTATATAGTGCCTCTTTACCATTGTTTTAAAGTGATTAAAGTGTATAAACTATGGAAAAAGGTGGGTTTTAAGAAGAAATTTGAATTGAGAAAGAGTTGGAGCCTA
>NW_022759005.1:0-1004 GCF_011630105.1 Anneissia japonica
TGTATATTTTGTTTATTTGTTTTACATATACAATTTAGTTTTCCTGGATTTTTACGTATTTTTTCATTCCATGAAACCGGAATAGCATCAATTATTGTTTTTAATTCAACTAACCAATTTGCCGAGATTTTAAGCTTGTTTTTAATATAATATTGGCATAATATGCCGTCTTTATTTAAAAGATCATTGATATACTATTCCTGAATTAATCCAGTGTTTTAGATAAGGGAAAGAATTATATTTGCCGTTTATCAATACATGATTTCCCCATATAACTTCACTTTTTATTTCTTCTGCTGATATAGGTGTATATATCTGAAATGATGAATACCATGCTAAAATAACCTGGCGATAAAATAATGGGATCTGATTTAAATTTAAATTTGGGATATTTTTAATCTTGTCTAAATTCATTTTAAAAAATCATATTATCCGGTCCTAACTTATTTAAAAAGGTAGTAGCAACCTGTGCCCATGTAGCGGAGCTTTTTAAGATTTTATTTACCCAAGTGGCTTTGAGAGAGCCACAGTGACTTTCAAAATCACACATATTTAACCCGCCCTCAATCGGTTTCCAAATTACCACGTTTTTAGCTACCTTGTCTTTCTTACCGTTCCATAAAAAGGAAAAAATTAAAGAGTTTACAGTTTTTATAACCTCCTCACTAGTGGGAATGGAAGCAGCTAAAAAGGTTAATCTAGATAACCCCAGTGTTTTCATGATGGTTGTTTTGCCGAAGAGAGTGAGGTTTCTACAATTCCAATTGTTTAAAGTTTTTTTTTAATTTTTCAATTTTTTCTTTCCATATTTGATCGTAGCATGAATTCATGTTTTTGCTAAAATATATTCCTAGTGTTTTAACAGGATCAGTAGTCCACCTAAAAGCTTTATTGTTAATATTTCCAAAAGAAATGCCTATTGTTTTTTGATAATTTACATTGGGACCAGCCATTTTACCAAAATCATTTAATAATTTAAGTACTCTATCTAATGACCTCTTGTT
>NW_022759006.1:0-541 GCF_011630105.1 Anneissia japonica
GAAAGAAGATTTATGATTATGGCACCTCTAGATGGCCAGAGTGGCACAATAATCTCAGATATATTTGTCTGGACATCTAATAATCTTTCTGTATTGTTTTTTACTTTTCTTTGTGTAAATTTCTTGCTCTGACATTCGCCGTGGCAAACGGTGCAAAGGTCTAAATCCGCACCTGATCAAGAAGATTTCCAAGCGAGAATAAAGATGATTTTGGTGTACCAGGGAACAGTGAGCCTGTTCCCTGACGCAAGCAGCGGGAAAACACTCTAATTCCTCAAAATCTTATATGAATACAGTTAAAATTTGTTGCTTGCACGACAAATTAGAGGCGGTCCTAGTTAGAAACTGCTCTGATTGGTCAGGGAGGTTTGGTGGATGGATTTCTTGAATGTGAGAGTGTGGGTCTTGAATTTTCTACCCCGGAAATTGTGGACCTTTGGTAATTAGGGTGGGAGTGCGTACGCACACACACCCGTCGCAACACCCCCCCCCCCACCCCGCGTCCGGGCCTGTACTATTCAATGTTAAATAGCATATATTT
>NW_022759007.1:0-667 GCF_011630105.1 Anneissia japonica
TTTCATCTTCAGGAACTCCACATTTACTACACATTTCGGATTCCTTGATTTTCCATATGTAAAGCTTTTTGTTTGTAGGCAATATTCAATTTAAAATTTTGTAATTGAATTGTGCTAGCTTTTTGTCCTTCATTTTACACACTTTATGTAACCAACACATTTTCCAGTCGATGTTGTTGTTATTGAAGTATTTTCCCCATTTATTTTGTCTATTAGGTGTAACAAACATTTCATTTACAAAGCACGAATATATTTTGTTTGTGTTAATAAGGAGTTTTAGATATGCGACGACGAGTAATCTAGGACAATATGCTAATTATCTATGACGTATTACAATGTTGGCCACACAGATGATAAGCTCTTGTTTTAGTTTTGCGACGACGATGCAAATACATACGTCACCACCGGACATGCTTGAGTGAATTGAAAATAAACACTGTACTAATTGCCATATTATATAGGCCTAGGCCTGCCCTTACTACAGGTAATAAATATACTATTATAGGCCTAGGGCCTAAGCTTGTGGGGTTAGGTTTATACTGTGCAGGCCTAGGCCTAACTAGGTTAATGATCAAAGGTACAGTACAAGCATATCCTTCAAATGTAAAAACAATATTAATCATACTTATATTCTTTCAAATTCTATGTCAAACACATCCATGAATCA
>NW_022759008.1:0-888 GCF_011630105.1 Anneissia japonica
TCCAGGTTCATTTGTTGATACAGTAGGTTTCAATGAAGAAGTTTTTGCGAAGAATAACTGTTATTGTTTCCCATATAACTAAGCGGTTTATGTTGAATTGTTTTTGCTCATTTTGGACTTCAAAATGGCCAACTTTTATGATCCATGTGAATATTACGACATTGAAAACAACAGGGACTACCAAAATCATGTTGACCTACTCTATTAGCAAAGTTATTGCTAAATCACTGTGGAACTTGCAGCCATTTATGATCAGTGAGATCATCATCATTGGACAGATTGACATTGATTGCATAACGTTTGGTACCCAAATTATGTTATTACATAATCTAATAGAGCAATTATGGATATATTTCACCAAGAATTTGGCAGCCATTTCAAATTTTAATATGGCCACCAAGACAATATCGGAAAAAAGGACCCTTGAATTTATGGAATCAGCATACTATTCAATAATCAGATCGCAAAACCAGCATAAAGTCGCTAATGTGAAGAATATGGAAAAAAATAAATAAATGTTCGTCTGTGTTGGTCACTGAAGTTTGTATCGCAAACCCTGCATGGTCCTTTTTAGACCCTGCTCTCATTACGTCAATACATAAACCTCTTCTTATCGAATTCTTAAATTCCTGCCTCATTTACATATAAACAGTTATAACCTACCTGTACAGAACTCAATAATGTGCTAAGTGCAAACACTGCAGCGTTAACCTTTTGTGGAGTATTGGGGTCATGTGTTCCTTGAGTGTCCAATAATATGATCCTGACCTAAAAATTAACATCAAAATATTTAGAACTGTAATTAAATTTATTTAAAAGTAGCAGCATATCAGTGGCAGATTCCCAAGTATTGCCGACAACCATGCCTTTTCTATCCACAATGCATTA
>NW_022759010.1:0-1057 GCF_011630105.1 Anneissia japonica
AGGAAAAACACATATATTAATGTTTAATTTTGTTCACGTTAAAACACTGACATAAAAGGGGAGTTGACTGTGGCCGAGTGGACTTGTGGCCGAGTTGGATCGAATATTCATGTTATTAGATATCACTCTTATACAGTAGATTATTCTTATATCACAATACAGTAGATTATTTCGCTTTTGTTTTTATCGATGAGGGAGGGACTGTTTTGTTTATATTTGGTCTGTAATACTTCAGTAAATATTGTATAAAAACTAAATTAATTTTATAGTTTTTTAAAGAAAATGTATTTGAAGTCAAAAAATTGCATTGTTATTTTTATTTATGCTGTTGAAATAATTGATGCGGCAAAAAATTTTTTTTATTATTCCTCCATCAATATTTTTCGAATTTTAGACGTGGGCGATAATTTAATAATTTTTTCTATTTGCCCTTAAATGAGCATTCTTAATATATTTAATGCTGTTGTGTCTGGCAATTACCCATTTGCACTGTCTTCTGTTAGACAGTTGATGTTAAAAGTAGTTAAAAATGAAAATATAAATTTTCCGGGATTTGAAATTTTCTGGGAGATTGTTGCTGGCTTGCTGGAGTGCAAGATACTTCCCAATTCCTGGACACTCGGTCCCTTGAATTTTAAGGCCCCATAAAAAATTATTAGTTATCACCCCCTTCCCTCATCACTTTTGGGGAAATTCTGATTTTTTTAAATTTTTGTTTTTTTTAATCAACATATATTTATATTTCAAGCGGTCGTTTTTCCACTTGAAAAGCTCAGGATTTCTTGCAGATATGTTTACTGGTACAACAAAAGCATGTCTTTTAAATATAAATTTAATTCCATTCTTATGACTTATTATATGTTTCCCTAACCATTGATTTACTTGTGAACATTAGTAAAAGGAGGGCAAGATTAGCCAAAAAAAAAAAACCTTCCTCCCTCCCTCCCTCATCAGTTTTTATTCTTTGATAAGGTGATAAACTAATAATTTTGTATGGGGCCTAATGTTAATTATTACTGCATATTAAAACCATACCTCCACACTAAATGGCAGCGAC
>NW_022759011.1:0-608 GCF_011630105.1 Anneissia japonica
GCCTACTTAAAATGTTCTAACCTAGAGATCCTTAATATCAGTAGACGGGACTTGAGTTCAACAGTGAAGCTGCAACTGAGAGGAAGTTGTGCTGAATGCATATCAATCATTTGAAATCTTACGGCAACTTGCTTCAACCTAAGAGCTTTGCTATAATTTAGATAGCTTCAAGCTAAGTTCATAGCCTGTGATTTGGGTTCATCTGTAATCCACTCTCAGGTAACATGCAAGATCATACTGTAGCTGAAGCTGGCAACAAATTATTATTGTTATATTAAATTTGTCAACATGTAATTTCTGGGTTCAATAAAGCATACTGATTTATCACTACAATATGGTATAGTACCTTAGAAGAGCTCAGATAAGTCAGTTTTGCCTTCTGGCTCGTTAGTATAACTGAAAGGAAGAAATAATAGTATTGATAATGATAAAGATAACAATTTAGATACAGTAATGCCAAACTGACCTTAAATCTAAAAAATCTAGGATGAGCTTCTTTTTGGCAAAAACCCACCTACCCAAAGAGAAGCCCGTAGTAAGTATCTGTATGTAGCGCTTCGTAATGAGGCTTCTATGCAAATTTCAGTTACCTTGGTCATGGAAAACAA
>NW_022759012.1:0-2218 GCF_011630105.1 Anneissia japonica
AAAAGAAAATGTGGGTGTTAATGGGGAAATTATGAAATGGTAGATTAACATTAGTTAGATTTGATCACTAGTAGAGATCACTGATAGTGTACAGCAAACTGTCGAAGACCAAGTGAAAACTCCAGCATGCGCCTAAACGATTAATTCTTGACACACGTGTATTTTGTACATGAAGTATACTTTATTTATGACAACAATGACATGATTTTACATTTGTAAAATCGGGTATTCATAAAGTCGGGGTTCGTAAATGAGGGGTTCTACTGTATATTACTTAGTTTTTAAAAAACACACACTCGCACTCCTATTATTATAGCACACATAATGTATACTGTAAAATATATTTATTTATTTATTTATGTTAAATTGAACATATTTATAAAGGATGGCGTCTCAGGAGGGTGAACAACCTGTTCTACATATGGTCCATTTATATTCATGTAATGGAAAAGTACTGAAAATTGAAATAGAAAATGATGTTTGGTGGCAGTTATTTATAAAAGCCTATTTGTATTTTACAGAGCACACATGGATTCACATGATTTATGCAGTATATAAAACAATATGAAATTCATTTTCAAATACTGCAATATATTATTTTTAAAAATAGGCAGGGTCTCTTACCTTAAAAGCCTTATTCATATCGGGGCCAGGGCCCATACCCATTGGCGACTGCATCTGCTGTTGCATCATCCGTGCTTGGTCAGCAGCTAAAAATAAACCAAACCAAATATTTTAATTCTACTTAAAATAAATTCACTATACTTTATTTAAATACCATGTGCGACTGTTGAGAAGGAGCACCCTTTCATATATTAGGGAGCTCTTGATTTGTGAGACGACATAACACTACAACGGATTTACTCATCTTTGAGCGTTCTAGGTTCTCTGCAAACATGGATTTGTGTCAAATTGCACCTTAGAATTGAGGCTACAATGAGAACTGAATGTTCTTGCATGCTCAGTTGACTTCTATTTGACCTCCTTTATATAGGTCCTACTGTCGTCTTGCAATTAAAGGCTCCCTATAGAGTATCATAGCTGAGTGCACTGCACTGGTATAAATTTCCGAGTTTTAAAACGTATCAACAATCCTTTTCCTTTGAAGTCTGCATTTAAAATGCTTTTCCTGTGATTCCCAACTTACTGTATAATACTATTTTGTCTCCTAAATAAAAGTGATTTTAATTTTCATGATATAAAAAAAGCAGTTTAATAACTTTTTGATGACTATATTTATATCAATATAATATATAATTATTACATTATTAAAAGTACATTAATGTATAATTATTGTGAAGGTGTTTAACACGTTGACTCCCAAGCCATTTGAGACCCAAGATCATAAAAGGCCTGTAAACTCGCATCGTGCTGAATAGAGAAACAAGCCTCAATAGCCAGAATAGGCCGTAGAATGTGAATTTTGTGTGAATTGGGGTTTTGTGTAATAAATAAAGTATTAACTATTAATCTTACTATTTATGAATTTTTTAGTTTAAACTTCCAAATGTAAAAGGTAAAATTTTGCCATTTTTGGATGGGAGTTAGTTCAAAATGAATAGAAATCTGCCGAAAATAAGGCATTTTTCTTAAAACTTTATTTAATAAAGTTGACAAGATAATAATTATTCAAACGGTCATAACTTTACTTCCAGACACTGGAGTTCATTTAACTGTTATTGAAATGATAATGTCCTATGCCACCAACAAAAACTTGCATTGCTTTTATGATCTTGAGTCACATAGAGCACCATCATAATGAATATCATTTCCATCAACTGCAGCAAAACATGAACAAACATATGGTAGTTAATTTTAGATCATTACTTCCCAGATCTTCTCCCTCCCACCCCCGGCAAGAGTTAATGTTTTGGCCATCACTGCCAGCGAGTTTACGTGCAATACAATAGTGGTATGTTGCACAGGTGTGTACATGAACTTACGTACATGGTGCCCTAGACCCTGTCGGACATAAACCCACGTCTCTGGCAGCAAATTTGATTAAGTAAAAAAAAAAAGACAGTCCTCTAATTCTGATCATTATAACTTAGAGTATGGTGGTATGATTCATGAAAACAAATCACATGAAAAGAAATCACAGCTACGTTACCATTAACACTGCTGCAAAATAAATCAAACCAAGAGTACTGAATTCTTATCAACCTACCGTTATTTTCGCCAAGGACCAAAGAATAAACAGATCGCAGACCAAAGACAT
>NW_022759013.1:0-714 GCF_011630105.1 Anneissia japonica
AACTACTTAATACCTGAATTGAACACTCCGCTACCACAAATCATCAGATCATAAAAGAAAAAGAATATTTTTGGTGCAAGACCCAATTATCGGGAAAGCTAACTTTAGGCCTCCTTTTGGGACAATCCAGGCACCACAACTGTTTATTTATTCTGCCTTTAACGTGATAACACTTTCAGTGACGCAGCACTGATCTCACTAGTGGATCACATGAACAAAAAAGTAGAACAAAAACATACATAAAAAAAAATATACAGAAACTTAACTAAAATAAAAAAGTAAATATTATGAGCCAATTGTGTACACTGGGCCTATGGTTTATAGTCCTTTCCGAGAAGACTTGTTCCACCACCAGAACCACAGGCGATATTATTGTTGTAGGCCGAGGGGCCCCTGCCTAAACCGCTCAGAATTTCGACTCGCCTCTCTACATGCTACAGTGAGCTCCAAAATGGTCTTAAAATGTAAGATGTAGCAAATGTATAGTAGTTTAAATAATTTTAGTTTTTAATAGTACTGTTTTAATTGGTATTTTTATATTAATGTTAGTTATTAAATTATTACAAATTTGTATATTTTGTATTGCATACTCTGAATTTATTTAAGTAATTTATTCCATGGTGAAATGTGAAGTCTGACAAACAATAAGAGTATGTCTGTATCAGTATTTGTAATTAAATATGTTATTAAATAGTTTTTTTCATGAGTTTTTAC
>NW_022759014.1:0-693 GCF_011630105.1 Anneissia japonica
TCCAGCTCCTTGGAAAGTAAGAATATTCCATCATTTTGATCGCATTGGGAATATCACACATTTAATGTTTTTACAGATTATGAATATCCTCAAATTGATAGGGTCCATGCAAGAGTGTATCAATAAGAATCGTCAATAGTTTCACCATGAATCATAGTAACAGAAGTACGAATGCCTTTTTCCCTCATACTTTTCACAAAGGTTATTAAGAAAGTATTCAATCGCCTCCTTTTTTTCACATCTAGTTGCATCGTCGCATTTCAGAATTCTGCAAACTGGCCCTGGGTGAAAAAAAGAAGACAGGTCTAAAAATAATAGCATTTAAGATTTACTCACTTAGATTTATCAAATAAAAAAAAAGACATGCAACACAAATAAAATTTTGAAAATTAGTGTTTTCATTGACTTTGGTTTTTGTGCAAATTTACTTTAGGTCTGAACTATTGATATAAGTGACATGTCTCCTAACAACTTTGGAATTACGCACAATCATCACAGCACAATTATGACAAATTATTACATTTAATATGCATTAGAAGTGTGAAGTGAATGTGAATAAGATCTAATTTTAATTACGATAAAGTATTTTTACTGGGCTTCAGCGTTCGATTTACCCAGTATCGCATCGGAAAATGTGACATGTTTTACGCTAATTGCGAAGCACTTCCACAATTGCATCACAGATAAATGCAA
>NW_022759015.1:0-989 GCF_011630105.1 Anneissia japonica
TAGATATAATCGAAATGAGGGAAACGTGAAACAACAGATATTGAGAAAGTCACCCGAGAAGGTTTACAAGACAGCTCCACATTCATACAAACACAAACAACCGAAATAAAGGACCTCAAAATGAAACTAAGAAAACAAACGGCACAAGCTAAAAAACACAGTTGCAGTTAGAATTACTACAAAATATATAAAAAGAACAAGTCAACGCATGCATTGCTATCATCTCCATCCTCGTCAACCCCGTTAAAGATGTTTGAAGAGCTCTCTCAAAACATGGAGTGATGATGAAATATCAATGGAAATGCTCAGTGGAATAACATCTGAACCAGAAGATTAAAAAAAGTAAAATTGATGAATAAATTAATAAATTTTACCACTCACATCCACTGAAAACACTTAGCGGCCTGGGTTGTATATATTTTCCGGCTTGTGGTATTGTCATCAGCCTATAAAGTTCCTTTGATGATTAATATGAAGCAGTCATGCTATTTCCATTTAGAGAAAATAATATAATTTGAATATTATATAAAGGTAAATTATATTATTTTCTCTATATATAATTTACCTTTATATAATTTGAATATTATATAAAGGTAAATTGAAAATGTATTTTCTAATCAATTAAAAGGTACATTAGGCCTAATCATATTTTTGTCGTCTTTTTAATTTGTACCAACCAATGCTATCATACATGGAATTTAAAGCCAGAATTTGATTAAACCAAACAGTTCGAGTTTAAGGGTGTTTCTGCCCCACCCATTGGTTCTCAAAAACTTTCATGAGAAAAAGAATTACATTCTAAGCATGGCTGTGTTTGTTGTTTGAAAGAATACTTTGTGGTGATAGTGCAAGACATTAAGATTAGATGTGTAATATTGTGCTCACCGGATTTATTCACATATATATTCAAAAATATACAAGTAGATCTACATACCTTGCCTCTGGTAAATCTAAACCCCCATGCAATGCTGTAATAATTAGAATTCCCA
>NW_022759016.1:0-537 GCF_011630105.1 Anneissia japonica
TCCTGTTGATTTTTCCAAAAAAAAAAAAAAAAAAAAGTGCGCCACCAATGAGAGCTCAGGAACCGAACCGACGCCTTCGATTCGCCCGAATAAATTCGCCTAGTGGAAAACAGACTTCACCTGTTTTCCACAAGGCGAATTTATTGGCTCAAATCGAAATCGTCGTTCATGCGCATTCACAACATTTCTATCTGAGTATTCGCTTCAGCAAAATTGGTAGTTCTGTTTCAACTTTTTTTGCGAAGCGAAAAATGTGCGCAACCAATCAGAGCTCAGGAACCGAATCGACGCCTTCAATTCGCACGAATAAATTCGCCTAGTGGAAAACCGGCTTAAGGAGGCCGTTTTCCACTAGACGAATTTATTCGCTCGAATCGAAATTTTTTGTTTAATTTTCTCAAATGCGCATGCGTACAAGAACATATTTTCGATTCGCGCGAGTAAATTCGCCTAGTGGAAAACGGCATTTAATAGCCTGTTTTCCACTAGGCCCGAATTTATTCGCGCGCGAATTTAAAAGCGTCTGTTCGCTTCCTG
>NW_022759017.1:0-1462 GCF_011630105.1 Anneissia japonica
GGTGTCATTTAAAATAATACGTACAAATGATTCATTTAAATTGCATATATTTTCTGTCATTTCTTTTCTAAACCCTATTCATTGTTTACAAAGTTCATAAGCGTAAACCAATTCATTCCCAGACGCGCGTCCTGTAAAGTTTGTCAACCACAGCTATGCGCTCCTTTGATGTTAAACGATTGTTGCTATTAACGATGACAGCGGTCTAATGTCGTCTCTGTAAGACGGTCTAAATTTAGATCGGCATGTCGCTGGAAAGAGACCAGTGACTGGTGCTCCTTTAATAGTTTATCTTATTGGCAATTGTAGTATCCTTGACACGAATATAAATATAATACACGATGATATCCAAAACATCAAGAACTCTCATAACAAACACGTTGCACTAAGACATTCAAATTTCAGATTTAGGCCTACACATAATATTTCATTTTTAGGGGAACATAAAAAACATTACATCCTCAAATAAATATTAAGCCTAAATGTTCATATGCAGTTAGTTCATAACATAATCCGAATGCCAGACTGGTACAGTCTTTCGCCTAGAAGAACGTCGTAAGACTCCCTGTGTAGTCTCCTGTGTAGATGATTGCACATCCCTTAATATCATCGGTTCATCTGGCTGTACATTGCAACTAAGTTGAGTATCAAAATCAAATTCAATATCTGAATAAATTGATGAATGCGGCGCATACAAGATGTTACGTCGATTTCTCCTATACATTTTCCCATTTACTTCAACAATATATGAACGAGGCGTTCCAGCACATTTAACAATTCTTCCAGTGGAACCCCACCCATGTTTAGATTTAATTTTCTCTTTATCACCCGGTTTAAGTTCTTTCAAATTTCTTGCACCATATTTTGAATTATAATACACTTCCCCTTTTCGCTTATATGATTTATCAGCCACTCGAATATCTTTCTGGTTTGGTGTATAAGGTTTGAGTTTCACATGTAGTTGAGGTAGAGTTGTTCGTATCTCTCTTCCCATCAGTAATACAGAAGGACTCAAACCCAAACTAGGTATTGGTGTTGATCGATAAGCCATTAAAGCTGAAATGTAATCAGTTTGTTTAAGAATGTTCTTTGAAATATGCACTGCTTTCTCTGCTTGCCCATTTGCTTGAGCATGGTATGGACTAACAGTGACATGTTCAAAGTTGTAATCTTGTGCAGATTGACGAAATTCTCCCAAAAACTGAGGACCGTTATCGGTGATAACTGTTTCCGGAATACCAAAACGAGCAAAGTCAACTTTCAAAAAGTTAATCACAGCAGCGGACGAAGTTTTATGCATAGCATGTATTTCAATTCATTTCGAATAACAGTCCACTACTATCAAATACTGTTTACCATCTAATTCCGCCAAATCAAAAAGAAAAAGTCAAAAATCAAAAAAGAAATTTCAGCACATTTCAACAACCATGCTTACACTACAACGAACAAACCAAGATAATCA
>NW_022759018.1:0-1142 GCF_011630105.1 Anneissia japonica
TATAAAAATTATCGACAGCTTCGTCCACATTATTGCACATTTCGAGTGTATCCCATGGCACATAATATAGTGTGTAATTAAATTAGTTTTATCCATTTTCTTATAGTTGAATATTAATCTGTTATCATCCGATTCTGACCATGAAACATTTGAGAAATTAAAAGTAAAGCAAACAGAACTGTGATCAGTTTCGAAAATGTCATTTCCACATGAAACGGATGTAGTAACATTTCGACAACTTACAATTAAATCCAGTATGTTATTACCGTGAGTTGTGGAATAATTGCACTGATATAAACAAAAATGATTTAAAATACAGTCTATAAAAAATTGTTCAACATTGTTATTCGTCATGGGAGGCGTGTAGTTTGACCACTTGATGCCAGGAAAGTTAAAGTCTCCCATCAACGATATTTGACATCCTGGGTTGTCAAGATTAGCAGCTTCAAGTGCGCTATAAAGTTGTTCGAACTTCCCACTGCTCGATTTCGGAGGCATATACACCAATCCGATTATGATTATTTTTCTTCTAGTGACAGATGCATTCAATACCATCCCGTTCATAATGATGGAGACGTTGTGATTGTATATTTTCATCAATGAGTAGCAGAATTCCTCCTCCTCTACGGCCGTCCGACTTAAACACATTGATACAAAATACTGCATGTTAAATTCATATCTAATAAAAGACAAAACAAAAATTATACAAATAGATATATTAGGGCTTTAAGGCTGGACTATTTAATTCTCTTCTGTTTTGCTTGCAAGCAACAAGCAAAGGGCATATAAAAGGTTTTGTGTGATTGCAGACCATTGCTGCCTATCTCGTCCACCAGGTCCTAATTTACCACCACATACCTATGTGTTGATCAATATACTATATATGTGGCAGCAAAAGGACCTTGAGATCATCCTCAGTTTCTGTTTTAACGTCATTTAATTCAACAGAGTTTAATAGATGTCAGTCATTTGCCTGTGCCTCTGTTCCCCTTTGGAATGACAAGCAACTTACATCAGCACGTTCAAGCAACACAGAACATCTTTTAATACTGTATTTTGCTCAATTCCAGATTTTTGATTTCTAATATAAAGTGCACAGAAACTTTTAGCAAAATGTGCAAAATCAATATTAAAATTACTCT
>NW_022759019.1:0-3421 GCF_011630105.1 Anneissia japonica
TTATGAACTTTTAGAGGGAACAATTATGTGCGTTGGTAAGACTATGATTACATTGTATAATTATCTTTACGGTTATTCATTATTATTCAAACTATCATTACCACTATTCCTAATGTTGTTATTTAGTTTTTAATTATTTTTTATTGTCAATGTTACCCTCGTCTATCCGTAGGAGAGATGAAGGTATTGCAATAAAGCGCTTTTGTGTGTGTGGGGGGGGGGGGGGGGGGGGTCTGTGTCTGTGTGTTCTTCTGGCCGCATAACTCAAAAGCTGTAGGACCGATTTACTACACATTTCACACATATTGACAATGGTACATGTATCTCTGTCCTAAACTTTGGTGCTGATCGGAAGTAAAATGCAGATTTTAGAATTTTTATATGATGCTAGGCCGCGTTGCTAGAGCGAACCGACTGCGGGCCAAAGTAGGGGGTCTGCCAAATTCTAACCGGCGGACTGGAAGTAGTCCCGCTGGCTTGCAAACGCACCCGATTGATGGGCTTGTCACGCGCTGTCAATGATGCTAGGCCTCATTTGGCTAGGCCGAGCCGACTCGAGCAATTCGACGGCGGGCCACAGGTGGAGGTGTCAAATTAGGTCTGTTAATTAAATATGGCAAAAATAGTATTTTATAAATGACAATTCTACATGTATTTGCCACAAAGTTCTTGCTAATCGGAATTGGAATGCAATTTTTTTATTTTTTAAAACTTGTTCATTATATTGGGAAAAAAGAAGCAGTGCACATAATGCCATTATTTTTTCAGTATGGCGCAACAGGGCGAGGGTTTGTAATTTCAGATTATTATATGATTATAATAGGGCCCATTGTTATTGTTAATATCTTTATTATTTCTATTATTGTTGTTACTGTTACCTTTATCCTTATGTTAACATATAATATTTGTAGGCTGAAAAGTTATATCTAAGATATACTGGGAAAGTTACAATGGTATTGTATTACAGAGAAATTACTCTGCCTTTTGTATCTAATTGGACTCTTTATATACCAATAATTTAGATATCGATGAGTGTAGGAGTACTAACCCTTATCCATGCCATGATGATTCAACTTGCTTGAATACAATTGGAGGTTTTAACTGCACATGCCGATCTGGATTTAGTGGTGACGGTCTAAATGCTTGTACAGGTAATCATGTCGTAGACATAGACCCTCCTTTCATGTTTAAATAATTGCATTGATCTACACACACACACACACCCACACCCCCCACCACACACACTAACCCCCCCCCATCACACACACCCCCACCTCCACACACACACACATATATATAATATATATGTATATGTATATGTATATATGTGTATATATAGGCCTATATATAATATATATGTATATGTATATTATGTATATATGTGTATATATAGGCCTATATATATATATATATATATAGGCACTATAATATACATATATTATAGCGCCTTCACAGTTAAACCCTGTTTATACTTCAACGATAACGATAACGATAAAAAAGCTAAAAAGCAATTGTTCATACAGAAAATAAAAGAAATAAGAGAAGTTTTTACACTAGAACGATTCAATATCGATTTATTAGTTAGGCGATAACAACATATTTTGACAAATCAAATCAGATGACGTCATAACCATGGAAAAGCATTAAAATCGTAGTATTAGCAACGATTTTATCGTTTGTCCATGTTTGTCCACGAACAACGTTCGTACTCGCATGGTACATTTTGGAGGCTCGGGTTAAGATGCTGCCGAAAATCTCCTAAATGGTAATAGGTAGGCTTAGGGTAGGTGAGAAAAAAAAAACTCGGAGGTTTTATTTCGCTTTTTCGGAATGCTCTACCTAATGAAGATGAAAAAATGAAACATTTGCCTTTTATTTGTCGATAGTTGGGATGGCCTACTGCCTACCCAATTCACAGCAGCCCTAGGCCTAGCACAGGCAGGCACTTGCCTAATGTAATTCTGTTTTGTCGTCTTCCTTTTATTGAAACATCATCATGAGATCAATAGAAATAATTTTAATCTTCAACTTTTTATATCAGTGTATAAACGATGTAACTCACCCGCTATAACTCTCGTGTAGACATACGATAAATTTGATGCGACCTTGACTGGATTTCTCATTATCTTGCATCGGATAGGAGTGATCGTGAGAACATAACTTGTATTATGTTTACCTATAAATTATCCACATCGGATTCGGTTATCAGGAAATGTGTGGAGTACTTTTGTACAGTAATAAGGTACTTACTTAAGATGACACTTTACCCACCATGCACCTTCACTGGATTTGCTATTTCAGGCATCTTTCACTGCCAGACGAAAAAATAGTGTCTACACAAAAACTGAACTAAAATCTCTGTACTAATTTGCTTAAAGTATAGGGTGGTCTCTGTGCATGTGTCAAATTTCTACAAACTACGGAACTGGTTAAAACAGATTGTCAATAGGAAGGTTTTGCATGCTTACGAAACAAATACGGTTAGGTCATCAGATGAGGGAAGCACCAGGAATTCGCTTACGAGAAGATTCCAAGCTTCTCGACAAGAAGGTCCACACCCTCCCCCTCCTTCCCCCCCCCCCACAATAAATTAAATTTATCTTGGGATTTTTTTTATTAAAGAGTAATAAAATTGTGTGTTAATTATGGGTTTTTGTTTTTTTTTTTGTTTATTTAAAAATGATAATTTGATAGAAAACCATGCAAGTTAAGAGTTCCCCCCAGCAGGGAGTAGGCCTCCTCTCGGGTGTAGTAACCCCCCTATCGAGGGTACCAGCCCCCTGTCGATGAGGAACTGGCGCCTCCACTGCAACCCACCCATACGATCGCTATAGTATACAACACCTCGAACATATTATACTCTTAATCACTAAAACTTGACAACTAAGGCATGCATGATGCTTGTACTTTCAGCGCTCGAGATTTGATTTTTTCCTGACGACCTTGCTGGAAGTTCCCCGACAGGGGGTCCAAACAGTGGGTACAGAGGTCCCTTACAGATGGTCCTGTACCATCGTTAGCGTCGCCCCTGAATCATATTTATAAAAACCTTTCCCCTACCATTGGCGAATCTAAAGGGGGTCAGAAGGTCCTGACCCCCCCCCCCTTTTTGGAAAAAAATATTTAAAAAAAGTAAAAAAAAAATAATCTAGACCTACCTTTTCAGGACCCTTGAGCTGAATTGTTTTTGAATTATTATTAATTAGAAATCGGGAAAGCTCATTTCCCGCCGACTAGAAACCAAGATTTTTCAGGGGGAGAACCCCCGACCCCACCTTTTTGAGGTTCATCGATTCATGAAAAAACAATAAGTATGCAACCACTCTTTTTTTTTTCTATATGTTTACCGGTACACGCATAATAGGCCTATTTACAGTAATAATAATGAGAACATTACCTGACCATTTTCAAGAGGGGGAAA
>NW_022759020.1:0-518 GCF_011630105.1 Anneissia japonica
GTCTCTCTATACAGTAGGCCTAGAGTCAACCATTTTCTTACAGGGATGACATTGGTTGTTTGATGTTTGGAAGTTGGTTGGCTTTAAACACGGACCATTACAAAATAATTTGTTGTTCCCAACACCGATGGAGGTGTGTTAAATATTGACCCTATGACAATTTTTTTTTTTACAATACATGTATGTACCACTAAGTCCTCATTAAATGCAAACAATGTCATACTCAATTGGCCTATGTTTATCTAAGAGGAAGTGGCTATAGAATACTAAAGAACTGATAATAAAGTAATATGACATGCCTTAGAGCATAAAAAACATGCGATAATGGAGAATTGGTTAGCTGTAAAAATATTTATGTACGAGT
Organism: Anneissia japonica; assembly: GCF_011630105.1. Classification (NCBI taxonomy): domain Eukaryota; kingdom Metazoa; phylum Echinodermata; class Crinoidea; order Comatulida; family Comatulidae; genus Anneissia; species Anneissia japonica. Next base: position 365 of record NW_022759020.1, read on the forward strand.
CTAAATTTGGTGAACACTGTTGATATTCAAAGCAACATCTTTTTGGATGATTAGAATACAAACTGTCTACCACCAGTCAATGAGTCTAGGTCTAAATAAATTGCTGGGTTGAGGGTGTCTTGAGCCATCCTTACATTATTAGCCTGTGACCTGC
>NW_022759021.1:0-336 GCF_011630105.1 Anneissia japonica
TGGAATAAAAACTAAATATCAAACTATTCAATATTGTTGGAATATAATAATACATTGCCTATGTCCTTGACTTATTTTTTTTTTTTTTTTATCTAGGCCTATGTATTATAGGCCTAGGCCTAATTAAAAATGAGATAAAATTACCTGACCATTTTCAAGAGGTGGAAAACCTTGAATTTTGAAGAACTTAAAGGTCTTTAAGAGAATTCGATCCAACTCGGCCACAAGTCAACTCGGGCCACAGTCAACTCGGCCACAAGTTAACTCGGCCACAAGTCAACTCGGCCACAGTCAACTCGGCCACAAGTCAACTCGGCCACAAGTCAACTCGGCCAC
>NW_022759021.1:383-1307 GCF_011630105.1 Anneissia japonica
CAAATCAACTTGGCCACAAAAAGTTCGGCTACAGCCAACTCGGCCACAAGTCAACTCGGCCACAAGTCAACTCGGCCACAAATCAACTCGGCCACAAGTCAACTCGGCCACAAGTTTATTTTGAATCAGACTAAAATCAAATGAATGCACGATGGCGTGCATTTCGATGCTATTTTCTTCAGAACCACGCCCAAGAATTAGGCCTACGTTAAAATTAGGTGGGGTGCAGCATCTGATATCAATTATCCACAATAGGAACAATTGGTATTGTTGAGTGACAGACTTCAGTCCTTCATATTTGTTCGACCATTGGGGGATATGTTTGAAACCCGTCAGTGACAAGGATGCATCCAATGACGTGATTTACCAGTGACATGTCGGTCCTTTTCAAATATTTACTTTAATAATACTAATTAGTCATAATAATGATAATAAAGGTGAACAACAACAATATTAATTCATAGGCAATAGCATTCAAATCTCTTTTGGTAGTGTGGTGGTCCTGTTTTACTAAAACATACTGTGTACATTATTTCAATCATATATTGAAGAAAAAGGATGCAAAAACTTATATTTACATTAAATAACTTGTGGCCGAGTTGACTTGTGGCCGAGTTGATTTGTGGCCGAGTTGACTTGTGGCCGAGTTGACTTGTGGACGAGTTGGCTGTAGCCGAACTTTTTGTGGCCAAGTTGATTTGTGGCCGAGTTGACTTGTGGCCGAGTTGACTTGTGGCCGAGTAGAACGTAGCCAATTGATTTGTGGCCGAGTTGACTTGTGGCCGAGTTGACTGTGGCCGAGTTGACTGTGGCCGAGTTGACTTGTGGCCGAGTTGATCTGCACCCATTTAAGAGACTCCTCAGAAGTCGGGAAAGCTCATTTCCGGCCATCAAGGAATAACAATTTTAAGGGAATTCGATCCA
>NW_022759022.1:0-4129 GCF_011630105.1 Anneissia japonica
TTCTTTTGTGTTTTGTTTATCATTATTATTTTTTTTTTGTTGTTTATTATTATTGTTATTATGATCGTTATTATCATTATTAATAATATTATTATTATTTTTTTTTTCTAGGACCACAATGAAAAACATTTCTTTAAAATGATTGTGTCATCCTGGCTAAAGATATTAGTAAATAAATATATATATATATTAAAAGCACGACTAAAAGTAAGAGAAATGAAAAAAGCGAAATATACGAGAAGTCCAATTATATGCATATACATGATAAATATGGGCCTATTGGATGTTGGTAAATGTCTAATCGGTGGCAAAGCCAAGGTCTTTGTTAAGGCCGTTGGTGTGGGATTTAAGCCTGATTATCCATTTTATTTCGGCACAACGTCTGTCATTGGACGATCTATAGTTAGAGCCTAGAATAATACACTTAAAGTTCTCAATGGAGTGGCCGGGAAGGCTAAAATGAGCGCTAACTGGGAAGCCTGGTCTTTTGTCTCTGATTGACTTTTTGTGATTGTTGATCCTAAGTCTGAATTTGGTGCCGGTTTCCCCTACATAATTACCGTGGCAATAAATATTACAATATATTAAGTATACAATATTGGATGTATCACAGTTAGCAGCGGGAGGGTGAATGCTGTATGTAGTGCCAGGGGGTGAGAATGTGTGATCTGTGTTGATGAATTTGCACAGTTGACATCTAGCTTTTTGACATGTGGTGTTACCATGATCACGAGTCGTGATGGGGAGCTTAGAGGAGGTGATGAGAGATTTCAGATTGGGGGGTTGCCGGCGGGCAAGGACAGGTGGGTTGCAGAATAAGGGTTCGATGGTGGGGTCTTGCTTGAGACAGAGAAAGTCTTCCCTGAGTGTGTTAGCTAATAGTTTTAGGTTGGGACTGTAGTCGAATATCATAGGTATTCTATCATTATTAGATTTAGGGGTATACGTCAGAAGGTCAGTACGAGACTTAGTGGATGTTTTAGAAATGGCAAACTTGATGAGAGATATAGGGTAGTTGCTGGCTAGGAATTTAGAAGTGAGTCGGGCAAGTTCTGACTGGTACTCAGAGGGGGTAGAGCAGATGCGTTTAGTGCGGAGACATTGACTGTATATAAGAGACTTCTTGAGCGAGATGTGATGAGCGCTATTAAAGTCCAAATAGCGATGGTTATCTGTGGGCTTATGATAAACAGATGTAGATATAATCCCGTTTTTTAAGTGGACAGATACGTCCATGAAGGGGATGTTACTACTCGAAGAGTTGATAGTAAACTTGATACGGGGATGGAAGTTGTTGGCAAAGCGTTCAAATTCGTTGAGTTTATCAATCCCATGTTCCCAAATAAAAAATATGTCGTCTATATATCGACAGTAATGTGATGGCTTAGGATTGGAATTCGCTAAGAGTCTATCCCCCAGCTCATCCATGAAAATGTTTGCGTAGCATGGAGCCATCTTGGTTCCCATGGCTGTGTCACTTATTTGTTGTTAATGTTTGTCATGGAAAACGAATTTATTGTGGGTGAGGATAAATTTGATAAGTTTGGATATGTCTGGGGATGATTGGGCCGGATCATGGGTGGAAATGAATTTGTTCACACGCCGCAATGCCTTCATTGTGTGGGATATTGGTATACAATGAGCATATATCTAAGTGACTAACAATGCATGGTTGGATAGAGGAGGGGTGTCGTTGAGTTTTTTTAGAAAATGTGTTGTCTTGTATGAAGCTGGGGATAAAAACTAGCAAGGGGTTGAGAATAGAGTCGACATAGCCGGATATGTTCTCTGTGAGAGTGCTGTTGCCTGATATGATGGGCCTACCTGGCGGTGTGATGTTGAGTGATCTAGCAAGATTGTAGATATATGTAGGATCAGAGAGCATGTCCGCGTTACAGGATTGGGACTGGTTGTTGTGCACTAAAGCTTCTCCAACTAATTTAGGAAGCTTATGCAATTTAGGCAAGATGTATATGACACCTGGTTTGGGTTCATCAGGGATGAGAGCCCTTACCTTAGATTTAATGTTAGTATTAGTTAGTTTTGACACCATATTAGTACAGTCCTTTTTGTAGGTATGGGTAGGATCCGATGAGAGGCACCTGTAGAAAGATTGGTTCGATAGTTGTGTTTCAATTTCGGTGATGTATTCAGTTCTATCCATGATAGTGATGTTCCCGCCTTTGTCTGCTGGTTTGATGATAAACACTGCAGTTGTTCACATAAACGCTGGACACTTTGACATAATTTGAGACATGTACATTTATTCAACGAAATTTTCGGCAGCACCTGCTGCCTTCGTCAGCGTAAGAGTGTCTGAAGGGAGAGATGGTAATTTGGCTGTATTAACTAGATATGGTAAACTATATATAATCTTAAACTAATGAACTGTGAAGAGAATAGAAAATCTGTAAGAACAATGTTAAGCAATGATATGGATCAATGATCAGAATCAATGATATAGGCCTAAATGATAAACAGAGGACTATAATCTCAAGGCTGTAATAGATATGGCCTATGTGAAGCAGGAAATAGAGCATAAATTGGCATATATATTACTAACTATGTGAAATGGAGATATAAAATCAGGGTATATATGAACAAAAATATAAATATATATGCTTAAAATGGATGCAGAAAATTAAATGATATAATATATTGAACGATATGCTATGATAAGTATAAGGTCTTATTTGGCGAATGAATATGAAGATGCGAAGCCCAAATCTTTATTAGCACCACATTTATGTGTATTTAATTTAAGAATCCATCTAATTTCGGCGCATCGTCTATCTGCCAATGACCTAAATCCGCTGGCTATAAGAATGAATTTCATATTATTTAATGAGTGGTTAACTTGATTAAAATGCTTAGCTACAGGAAGGTTATATTTATTTCTGATAGAACTTTTATGGTTATTACATCTGTTACGGAAAAAGCAACCCGTTTCTCCGACATAGCAAACCCCGTTACAAGTGGTACACCAAATAAGATAAATGATGTTGTGAGCATTACAAGTGAGAGGAGGTGGGTGTATTGTGATCTTGGTGTTATTGAGTGCTGGTAATGTTATTCGTTGGTCGGTGATGAGAAGATCACAAATATTACAGGGTGCATTCTGACATGGTTGGTTACCTTGAATAGTGATGGCGGTCGGGAGTGTAGATGAAGTTAAAATGGCTTTAAGGTTGGGGGTTTGTCTCTTGGCCAAGATGGGGGATTCATTAAAGGCACTGATGTTTGGTAGGTTAGCTGTAATTTGTTTAAAATCTTGTTTGAGATTTTTAGCCAGGTCGTTAATTCGAGAATTGTGGTTAAATACCAAAGGTAGACGTTTGGATTCTGTTTTAGGTTTGTACGTGAGGAGTTGTTCACGAGTTTTATGGGAGGCTTTCTCTAAGTTGTGTTTAATGACTTTAAGTGGATACTCGCTTTGAATCAATTTACTAATAAGAATACCTGTATGTTTGTTTTGTTCATCTGTGGTAGAGCAGATACCGGTACGCTTTATTCTAAGGGCCTGACTGTCTATGAGGGAATGCTTGATGTTTTCAGGATAGGCACTCTTGTAGTTCAGGTATATATATATATATATATATAGATTAAAATGCAAAATACTGAAAAACAACAATGCTGTGGGAAACAATTGCTGGATCTCAATAGAGATACAAAAATGATAAGCAACAGCTAAAAAGTAAACGTAAGTAAACAGCCAGAAATAGAACCAGAGCTTTCGGACAACACTCCTTCCTCAGTGGCGAGTGAGTGATGGTAGAAAAAGCTAGATGGTATAAAGTGAGAATTTCATGCAAGCATGATTGGAAACAATAGGCTGGGTGAGATTAGAATAAACAAGAAAACAGGAAGGCCAAAACTAAACTTTAGAGGCAAGCCTCAATAAATAAGCCAAATGATTTATCCAGAATAAATTGAAATGCCATTAGTTTAATTTAGTGTACTGGGAGTCATGAGTTTAGGTCCTGGCAGGATCGCCAAATTTTACCAGGCTCGTAGTCGTAATCTGTTAAATAATGACAGACACAACGATTTTATAACATAAAAGCTGGACATACCAGGACTAACTAGGATGGCATCCACACACACACACACACACACACACACACACACA
>NW_022759022.1:5641-12741 GCF_011630105.1 Anneissia japonica
AGTTGACTTGTGGCCGAGTTGACATGGGGCCGAGTTGACTTGGGCCGAGTTGACTCGAATTCCAATGTCCTTCATAATGGTGATACCAATGTCTTTAATTGCGATACAGATGTCTCTCATAATGGTGATTTTAATACCAATGTTACATAATGTCTATATCTTCTTCCTCTTGTATGCTGCTGCCTTCAATATGGTAAAGATTCTGCAGCTTAATATATGTGTGTGACTGCAGGCTGACTGACGTCTACTGCAATATTGGTTTTTTGTGTTTTTTTTTCTTCCACTTAATGTATTTTAGTTCATTTTTCATCTCTTCAATCTTCAGACATCTCTCTGACCTATTCGTTTATTACAAGAAAACCCTTTTTATGTACATTTTCTGTTGTGTGCACTGTGTGTTTTTTTGTATTTTTGATATTTGATATTTTAATATTTTACCTTTTATTAATTAAATTTTCTCTATCACATTATGAATCTATAGCACAGCAATGCTATATTTTAATTTAACATCTTCCATGATACAACTGATAATAAAGTAGTAGATTCAAAGTCAGCCAGGAAGACTGCACTAAAGATGTTGACAGTTAATCTGTTACATTCCAGGGTAGTACAAGGGAAAATATTTGTTTATATCTTTATAATAGCAATAATGATGTGTGCTACTATGCAGAAACTCATGTCTCAGTTCAGTTTTATTCATTTCATTCTAAATAAAAGCAAGAAAAAATACAGCTTTATCAAACAATACATAAAAGGGACAGATGGCTATATTTTATGACTGAACTGAGGAATTACCCAAATAGAGAAAATGTTGGTAATAAAAAAAAAAATGATTTTTTTTTTTTTTTATGGTAACACCTATGCCTTTCATAATAATGGTGATATTGATGATACTGATACCTTCCAGAAGCACAGTGTTGATATTAAAGTCTTTCAAGTTTTTCCATAATCGTGATACTGAGTCAAAGTAAATGTAATATTTATTCATCCAAAATGGAATGCTCATAATGGCAGGGGTCGCAACTTGGAAGAAATACCTTACGGGAGATTCAGTTAAATCAGTTTCAGTTTTCTTAACATATTTAATTTTAATTTGCTGTGCATGGTAATACCTATTGGTACTGACTTCCATGAGACAATTGATAATAATTTATTAAAAACATGCAAATATTATGAATTTGAGGGAGATGGGTTATGTTCCAGGAGAATCTTGCTTGCATGCGGGAGCGTGGGAGACCATCTTGATTTCCATGAGACAATTGATAATAATTTATTAAAAACATGCAAATATTATGAATTTGAGGGAGATGGGTTATGTTCCAGGAGAATCTTGCTTGCATGCGGGAGCGTGGGAGACCACCTTGATTTCCATGAGACAACTGATAATAATTTATTAAAAACATGCAAATATTATGAATTTATGGGAGATGGGTTATGTTCCAGGAGAATCTTGCTTGCATGCGAGAGCGTGGGAGACCACCTTGATTTCCATGAGACAACTGATAATAATTTATTAAAAACATGCAAATATTATGAATTTGAGGGAGATGGGTTATGTTCCAGGAGAATCTTGCTTGCATGCGGGAGCGTGGGAGACCATCTTGATTTCCATGAGACAACTGATAATAATTTATTAAAAACATGCAAATATTATGAATATGAGGGAGATGGGTTATGTTCCAGGAAAATCTTGCTTGCATGCAGGAGTGTGGGAGGCCATCTTGATTTCCATGAGACAACTGATAATAATTTATTAAAAACATGCAAAAATTATGAATTTGAGGGAGATGGGTTATGTTCTAGGAGAATCTTGCTTGCATGCGGGAGCGTGGGAGGCCATCTTGATTTCCATGAGACAACTGATAATAATTTATTAAAAACATGCAAATATTATGAATTTGAGGGAGATGGGTTATGTTCCAGGAGAATCTTGCTTGCATGCGGGAGCGTGGGAGACCATCTTGATTTCCATGAGACAACTGATAATAATTTATTAAAAACATGCAAATATTATGAATTTGAGGGAGATGGGTTATGTTCCAGGAGAATCTTGCTTGCATGCGGGAGTGTGGGAGGCCATCTTGATTTCCATGAGACAACTGATAATAATTTGTTAAAAACATGCAAATATTATGAATTTGAGGGAGACGGGTTATGTTCCAGGAGAATCTTGCTTGCATGCGGGAGCGTGGGAGACCATCTTGATTTCCATGAGACAACTGATAATAATTTATTAAAAACATGCAAATATTATGAATTTGAGGGAGATGGGTTATGTTCCAGGAGAATCTTGCTTGCATGCGGGAGCGTGGGAGACCACCTTGATTTCCATGAGACAACTGATAATAATTTATTAAAAACATGCAAATATTATGAATTTGAGGGAGATGGGTTATGTTCCAGGAGGTTCTTGCTTGCATGCGGGAGTGTGGGAGGCCATCTTGATTTCCAGAAGACTGTAATGGTGATGCTGATGGTATAATTATCACATAATTAACACTTAATCACTGAAAACAAAGAAACTTAATATTTTATTATATTTATTCAATTATGCTTTTCTCTTAGCCATCATATTGTCGGCACAACACAAAAATGAAAACATGATACCATTGTAATTAGTGTGCTAAGCAACTGCTTACTTCTTTATAATTTCAGCATTCACAAGTCACAATATATGGTTAAATACTGTATATATTGAAACAAATATTTGAAATGTATGGCTTGAAAGATTATTCAGTTAAAATAACCATGATCAATACAAATCATTCTCCTTGTAGCAACTGTAATGACATAATCAAAAGGGACATTCTTTGATGGGGACAGTCCAACATCACAACCCAATATGAAGAGTTGGTCATCAGCCTCCTGGACAAAATAACAATCCAATTATAACCCACCAGCAAAATATTAAATTCTATATCAGAACACCACAAATATTGATAGTAAATGTGTATTAATTATGCCTTTACATAAAAATACTAGTGTTGTCATTAATTTACACTAAGAACATGTTACACAACCATACGTCTGTCTAAAATAATTTGACATTTCAATTATTTTACTGTCAATTGCATATTTTTCATAAAAGCTTTAAATTGTTTACAAAGCACATGATTAGGTGATTCAACAAATTACAGTACAATCCATTTTTGTTGGCTGAAAATCTGTTAAATGGAGTTTACTATAGACCTTCATCTGATAGTTTCCTCCTCCCCCTATAACTTGGCCTTGGTCTGGGGTAGAATTTGTTGAAGTTTCATAGCCATTGCCATGTTTCCAGCAATTTTCAGTTTTCCAGAAAAGAAGGCCTGTAAAATTAATTTATAGAAGAGTAGCTTATAATATTATCAACAGTATACAACCAATGTTGTTGCATAGCACTCTGGTATGTCTATAAATTATAAAATAATTGTAGAAGCAATACTTGAATAAAGGGACACTTTCCACTGGAGGAATATATTCAATCAACTGCTTACTAACTTTTTCATTGATACAGTAGGCTACACCCAATACAATCTTTATACCTTTGTTCCTTTATTTGAGCACTGTTTATTACATTACAGTAATTGATTATTTACATAAATGCATAAAATACATGTTGTAATGTGTATAGATGACCACATATTGTAAGATATACGTTCTTCTTTACATTATTTTTGAATGAGATACTTCACTAATATTATAATAGTATGAAACCAACTCCAAACAATATTTTAAACTTTATTTGTTACTAGGAAGGAACATGAATGAATAAAGTTGGAAATATTGAATCCTTCTGATGGCCTGTAGTTTGTGTACTATCATACTTGTATGGCATGCGGAAAAAACCAACAAGAAACATCAAGCAGAATTTTGGTACCTAGTCCAAGTTAGGTGGAGGCTGGTTATTTTTTTTAATTCTTTATCAAATCCTCTTCTGTTTGATATTTATTCTTTGCATTATTCATTTATTTAGTAAAAGAAATAAAACTATAGTCAGCAGCACATGTGTGTTTACAATAACAAATACAGAGAAGTCAATGTAGCTTGTATAATTTTAATATTAAAGGTAAATGAGTTAAATTCATATACCACGCTCTTAATATCATATCTGTCTCTACATGCTCAAACTACTACTCCTAAAATTTCAATCCCCTTGCTGGTTGCTGCCAGATGGGACAAAAGTCTAGTAGAGTAGGGACTGGACCAAAACACTCAGATAACTGCCTGCTCTTCCTAAACAATATTCTGAGTACTTTAAAGTGCAACAAATTTAGTTTAGATTATAGTTCTTATCTAAAAAGAATTGTCTTTACCACCAAAAGCATAAGCGATCAGTGTGTCAAACCAGTGAAGACAGGTTATGATGCCCCTGCAATATACACTTAAGCTGCAAAAAGTATGTGCATAATAAACACACCTGCCTATGGTAAAAACTACTTTATGTAAAACTGTGTGTTTATCTGCTTAAACATACTTGCTCCAGTTGACAGTTAACTTAACAAATGTATCAGATTTGACATTTGAATTTTCACATTATACATGCTATTGCAAATTGCTTTCATATATATTTTGTATTGAACCAAAATATATAAAATCAAAAGTGGGTGCATGTTGAGATATGTCAAGAGCAACAATAGCAAGGGTATTGTGGGATAGTACCAGAAACACAAAGCTTTAACTTTCATATTTCATCTTCGTTTTGAAATCGAATTAACAATTAAATGAATGGACTTGTAATTTATTTAATAATTTTAATTTAATTTTTCTTCTTTATACTGAGTACCTTGTTCAGTAGATATATACTATTATCCCGTAGGGCATAGCTGAATTTGAGGGAGATGGGTTATGTTCCAGGAGGTTCTTGCTTGCATGCGGGAGTGTGAGAGGCCATCTTGATTTCCAGAAGACTATAATGGTGATGCTGATGGTATAATTATCACATAATTAACACTTAATCACTGAAAACAAAGAAACTTAATATTTTATTATATTTATTCAATTATGCTTTTCTCTTAGCCATCATATTGTCGGCACAACACAAAAATGAAAACATGATACCATTGTAATTAGTGTGCTAAGCAACTGCTTACTTCTTTATAATTTCAGCATTCACAAGTCACAATATATGGTTAAATACTGTATATATTGAAACAAATATTTGAAATGTATGGCTTGAAAGATTATTCAGTTAAAATAACCATGATCAATACAAATCATTCTCCTTGTAGCAACTGTAATGACATAATCAAAAGGGACATTCTTTGATGGGGACAGTCCAACATCACAACCCAATATGAAGAGTTGGTCATCAGCCTCCTGGACAATACAATCCAATTATAACCCACCAGCAAAATATTAAATTCTATATCAGAACACCACAAATATTGATAGTAAATGTGTATTAATTATGCCTTTACATAAAAATACTAGTGTTGTCATTAATTTACACTAAGAACATGTTACACAACCATATGTCTGTCTAAAATAATTTGACATTTCAATTATTTTACTGTCAATTGCATATTTTTCATAAAAGCTTTGAATTGTTTACAAAGCACATGATTAGGTGATTCAACAATTTACAGTACAATCCATTTTTGTTGGCTGAAAATATGTTAAATGGAGTTTACTATAGACCTTCATCTGATAGTTTCCTCCTCCCCCTATAACTTGGCCTTGGTCTGGGGTAGAATTTGTTGAAGTTTCATAGCCATTGCCATGTTTCCAGCAATTTTCAGTTTTCCAGAAAAGAAGGCCTGTAAAATTAATTTATAGAAGATTAGCTTATAATATTATCAACAGTATACAACCAATGTTGTTGCATAGCACTCTGGTATGTCTATAAATTATAAAATAATTGTAGAAGCAATACTTGAATAAAGGGACACTTTCCACTGGAGGAATATATTCAATCAACTGCTTACTAACTTTTTCATTGATACAGTAGGCTACACCCAATACAATCTTTATACCTTTGTTCCTTTATTTGAGCACTGTTTATTACATTACAGTAATTGATTATTTACATAAATGCATAAAATACATGTTGTAATGTGTATAGATGGCCACATATTGTAAGATATACGTTCTTCTTTACATTATTTTTGAATGAGATACTTGGGGTTCACTAATATTATAATAGTATGAAACCAATTCCAAACAATATTTTAAACTTTATTTGTTACTAGGAAGGAACATGAATGAATAAAGTTGGAAATATTGAATCCTTCTGATGGCCTGTAGTTTGTGTACTATCATACTTGTATGACATGATTGTTAGGCATGGGGAAAAAACCAACAAGAAACATCAAGCAGAATTTTGGTACCTAGTCCCAGTTAGGTGGAGGCTGGTTATTTTTTTTAATTCTTTATCAAATCCTCTTCTGTTACATTTTGATTAATATTTATTCTTTGCATTATTCATTTATTTAGTAAAAGAAATAAAACTATAGTCAGCAGCACATGTGTGTTTACAATAACAAATACAGAGAAGTCAATGTAGCTTGTATAATTTTAAAGGTAAATGAGTTCAATTCATATACCACGCTCTTAATATCATATCTGTCTCTACATGCTCAAACTACTACTCCTAAAATTTCAATCCCCTTGCTGGTTGCTGCCAGATGGGACAAAAGTCTAGTAGAGTAGGGACTGGACCAAAACACTCAGGTAACTGCCTGCTCTTCCTAAACAATATTCTAGGTACTTTAAAGTGCAACAAATTTAGTTTAGATTATAGTTCTTATCTAAAAAGAATTGGCTTTACCACCAAAAGCATAAGCGATCAGTGTGTCAAACCAGTGATGACAGGTTATGATGCCCCTGCAATATACACTTAAGCTGCAAAACTATGTGCATAATAAATACACCTGCCTATGGTAAAAACTACTTTATGTAAAACTGTGTGTTTATCTGCTTAAACATACTTGTTCCAGTTGACAGTTAACTTAACAAATGTATCAGATTTGACATTTGAATTTTCACATTATACATGCTATTGCAAATTGCTTTCATATATATTTTGTATTGAACCAAAATATATAAAATCAAAAATGGGTGCATGTTGAGATATGTCAAGAGCAACAATAGCAAGGGTATTGTGGGATAGTACCAGAAAC
>NW_022759023.1:0-685 GCF_011630105.1 Anneissia japonica
TATACGTATACGTATACGTATGTATACATATATACTACTACTACATCTAAAACATATTTTAAGGGGAATTCTTTTGTCATCCGAGGTTCTCCTTAACATTGTCAAATTTTCCCTTTAGGGCCAGTATTTTTTATTATGGAACTGTTTTCTCCCTCTTCATTGTCTTACGTTCCCCATGGCAACCCTTTCACCAAAGATTTTTAAAGAATGGTGAAATTTCAGAAAATGTCCTCAAAATTTTAAGGGTGGTGCACCAAATTCTAAAGGGTGGACACAAACAATTGCTATTTTAGTACATAGCAAGTGACACGCTAAATCTGTTTATTGACCTTGCATTTGCATTAATATTTTTTTGAAGCGTGGTTCCAATATTTTAAGCATGGCGTATAATTTGCCTTTTTAATATTTTTATTTAAATTATGTTGTTTCTGTGAGTATCCTACGTGAAAAGATATTTTTATCTGCCATTAAAGATCCTAGTTATTCGTTTTTCATGATTAATTTATTTACATACATTCTTGTTATAATAATGGTTTACTATAAATATTGTTTAAAATTTACGGAAATAAATGTTGTTTAATGAATGAATAATTATTCAAATCCACTTGCACTTGACAACAACATCAGTTATTATTTTTAATGGTGTCTACCACATATTTCTTCTTCAATTATATACAGATACTAA
>NW_022759024.1:0-557 GCF_011630105.1 Anneissia japonica
GGAAGAGGGAAATTTGCCTTCAAGATTGGATTTTAGGTAGACTTGGGAGGCCTGCTGAGTCATTGTGACAAGTTTCCAAAAACAAATACAGTATAAAATTCAAAATGCCACAACTACGAACTAATTAAAGGCAATCTTCTGTCACATGTTCAATGTGTTATTTTGTCCGTAGTAGTAATAAAGCTTTATTTATTCACGAAAACATAACTCAACAACTTACATGTTTTTCATCATGGCCGTGATAAAAAAGAAAACAAAAAATACAGTATATCAAATTTACAAAGCATACAATATAAAGGAAAGGCTTAAATACAATATAACAAAATATGATATTTTGGATTTACTTCAGGAGAATCAATTAGGGGGCCTAAATGTATTTTCTGATTGCTTTAGTATTTGTTTCAATTGTATTGCTTGAAAAGGTCACCGTCATTTTTCACTTTTCTATTGGTGCTATGCTGACCGCCCACCGCGTAGAGGCTGCATTTTTATACCTCTAGCGACTTCGTTGGCTTTAAATTGCCATTTCGGCTGTTCACCAATCAAATATCCTGTTG
>NW_022759025.1:0-4376 GCF_011630105.1 Anneissia japonica
TGGCGGATCCAGGACATTTCATGAGTCGACACCTACCTCAGACCCACCATGGTTGGGGCTGAGGTGCGAAAATTTGAGAAAATGATACCTCTAGGTGGTCAGAAATGACACTTTTATTAAATTCATGATCATCACATCACCATTAGGCCAATATATAGTCAAAATAAAGCGCCAACAAATTTCTCATGATCTTTTATCAGAGATTTTCGGCAACCATTAATATGTGTGTTGTACCATAGAAAATAAAGCTTTGGGTATGTACCGTACTTCACATACTTCATAGCCGTGATAACCACCTCGGCCCCACCAAGGTTGGGAGCTGAGGTGAGAAAATTTTAGGAAATAGTGCCTCTAGATGGCCGGAAATGACACTTTTATATAGTAAAATTCAGCATCATCACATTACCATTATATAGTCAAAATGAAGCGCCAACAAACTTCTCATGATATTTTATCATGGATCTCAAGACAACTAGGCTTAACTATAGCTTAAAGCTTTAGCTATCTATAATAATTATGATCAACAAATCACAGCTTTCTTTTTCACCTTTAGCACAATTTTCTTCACTTTTTAATGTTATTGATATTATTTTCTATTAGCAATATCACCATCTTCATCATCACTATTATTATTATAAACAAAACTTTATAAAAGCTTGCAAAATAATAAAAACCAAACTGAAACATCATCACATCACCATTAGGCGCCAACAAATTTCTCATGATCTTTTATCAGAGATTTTCGGCAACCATTAATAGGCCTATTTGTGTTGTACCATAGAATTGAAACATACTGTATCACATTTCTGTATCTTAAAAAGGCCTGGCCTGAGATTTATGGATTTAAGATTTTTTTAAAATCACGCTTAGGTTTATGTGTATTATATTATGTATAACGTGTGCTGATGCATCCTTATATATTTAAGAAGTAGGACTATTCGTTGTGAATGATCCCATGGAAGAATTTGAATTGGCTATCAAAAACAAGCTTTAAAATTTTAACACTGTGTACAAAGTGGGGGTGGGGGGTGGGGTGGGAGACGCGGCTTCCCATGGATACGTCAGGCATTGGTCTGGTCACTATAATGTGAGAGGGATGCAAAGTTTCTTTTTACCAGAGTCAAGAGTACATTTATTCGGGGTCCTTTTGTTGTAAATGTTGTAAAATGCACCTGATTTGACCTAGAGACAGACTTGGTGGGGTCTACTTAGGCGAACTTAATTCTATAGACCTACATTCTGAATTTTTTCAAGAGATACGACCTTCAACGCGCAGAAATAGGCTTATCTATAAAAGATTGAGGAAAACATATTCAAGGGCATTGAAAACAACATATGGTCAAGTTATATAATATTTTATTTCGTAAGGGCCTATTGGGAATTTCATGAGTCCCTAGTAATGTATGATATTGACAACAATACAACAATCATCCAGTATTCATGAAGTATGATCACCTGACCTGATTAAAAAACGTGAACAATAATTGAGCAAACTTTAAAATATCAAAGAAAGACCTGCGTGCCGATATTTGAATTGCTTTTTAGAAATATGGTTTCAAAAGTATTTTAATTAGTGCATTGCACCGTGGAATGAAGCATCTTATACCTGATGAAAGAAAATAGCCTTAGATGAAGATATCAAGATACGACGCTGTTCATGGCTTTTTTTTTTTTTTTTTTTTTTTTTAATAATTTAAACTTCACCCTACTTGCAGTTAGGTATGTAATGAACGTAATCATTAATACTGGCCTCTGAAACCTAATATCACTGAGGGGTCCTTTTTAAATTTATAAGTAGGAATAAGTAAGTAGGAATTTCCAACTTATATTTTTAGATTTGTGGCCTTTGAACGGGCTTCCAATAGCACCGGGCCATAGTGCTTTACACTGGCTGCACCGCCCATACCTTAAATGATATTTAAAAAAGAAAAAGGAAAGGAAATGAAAAGGAAACGAAAGGAAGATAAAGAAAGATGAAAGGAAAGTGTTAAGGGAAAAAAGCAAGAAATCTGAGGATATAGAAGGATAAGGTAAAAGGAAAAGAAAAGGAAATTGTAAAGGAAAGAGAAAGGAAAGAATAAGAAATGTGGAAAGGAAAGAAAAATATAAGGTAAGAAAAGGAAAGGGAAAACATGAATAGAGGTAGAAAAATGAAAGGAGGAAATGGGGGTAGGGGAAGAAAAGGTAGGCCTAAAGAAAGAAATTACAGGAAAGTATAAAGGAAAAAGAGACAGGTCCTAAGTATCAAAGAAAATAAAGGTAAAAGGAAGAAACGACATGGAAAAATGTAAAAGGTAAGTAAGGTATTAAGACTAAGAAAATAAATATTTAACAATTAGATAGATGTAAAAATGTAAATAAATTTCTGTATTTTCAAATTATTTATTTATTAACATATTTATATTTATTGTTGTTATTCATTGTTTTTGTTATTATACATTATTATTATTATTATTATTATTATTATTATTATTATTATTATTATTATTATTACTATTATTATTATTATTATTATTATTATTATTATTATTATTATTATTATTATTATTATTATTATTTTTAGCCTTTCACCCATTGGTCAGTTTATCACCATCCAGCCTCTACCTAAACATAAGTATTTCCCTGTTTGGAGTATCTGCAGATATTATTCTCCTGAAGACGATTGAAGCAACTCAATCGAACAACAGTTCTTTTCAGAACTACTTACGTGGTGTACCGCAAGCTTCAACATTTATTATTGTTATTATTATTATTATTATTATTATTATTATTATTATTATTATTATTATTATTATTATTATTATTATTATTATTATCATTATCATTATCATTATCATTATTAAAGTCCCTATTATTATTATTATTATTATTATTATTATTATTATTATTATTATTATTATTATTATTATTATTATTGTGTTGCCTAAGAATAGAGTCTGAAAATGGCTTTAGAGAGGGCGCCTTCTCATTCAAAGGTTACAGCAAGGTAATTCGTCCTTTTGTTGAATTACCTTGGTTACAGTAGTTAGTTGCTATTTTATTTTTAATCGTCATCATTTTACAAAGATCGTCGTTAGTCCACCGGAAATACGGATTTGACTGGACAAAATTGCAACAAAACGATGTATGATCTAAATATAAACTTAATTATATGTAAAACAACTTACTAAAAGTTTACCAAAATAGGACGTACATAAAGGTGTTTTTTATAACCAAAAGTTCAGCACTATTTGAATGTAGACTTTTACACGGTACGTACTGCGGTTTTCAAACTTTTCTTGATTATGATTGGTCAACATTTAGGTCAACGTAGGTCATATCTGTTTGTTGCCGGAAGAGTGAGACCCGCGTGCGAGCTTCGCGATCGCGAGGTTTGGTGTGCGAATCACAGATATATTTCTTCCGGTTTACAGGAATTACAAAGCTATAAATATTGGAAATTAATTGGAATCATACCAGAGTTAGTTCATGTATGACCCTGAAAAAATGTTGTTGTAAAGTCTAGGCCTGAGGCCTTGTAATAACATTTCATTTTTTAGGCCCTAGCTTAGGCATTGCTTTCTTGCTTCCCGGTTCAATCTAGTAGTCGCGCACACCTTGAAGTGTGTCACTTTCCCCGCATCACAACGTTTTCTCGGCGGCCAACGGACGCATGAACATATATAGAAAATCTTAGTAACGTGGTCTGGGGCTATTTTCAATGTAATCTCATCAGTATCTAAGTGTAGAATGGAACCAGAAATGCATCGACCTACTGATGTAGAACTACTACTTTATTTATTGTCGAGTACCGTTTTTTTTTTTTCATTGTACAGTATCGCAAAAACTAGAGCATGATGTCTTATTAACGATTTTCGGCAAACATAGAGATCTAATTAATACTGTACATGTGATGTAAAATTAATCATCATTGATCGTATGTTTCCTGTCTCTTATACACATCTAGATGTGTATAAGAGACAGATACATTCCTGCGTGTCTAGAGACACCAAGGGGGCTCTACATTCGTTTCGTTTTTCGCTTTAAGCAACGACTATCTGCTATTTTCATTATCTTGGATCGTCAAAAAAAAAAATAGAGTGAAAATGTTTAATACAGCGCGTGGGGAGTGTTTATACCTGCATATCAACGATCAACAAGGGTTTAGGGAATGATAATAGATATGGAACGCCAAAAGGTCAAATCACATGTGGCGCAGTGCAAACCTAAAGTGGCGCAGTGCAAATTCAAATGCGTGTGCCGCCACTTGAATTTTGCACTGCGCCACTTGACTTTTGCACTGTGCCACTTGACGTTTGCACTGCACTTGACTTTTGCACTGTAGTCCACCGGAAATACGGATTTGACTGGACAAAATTGCAACAAAACGTTTTATG
>NW_022759025.1:5719-8618 GCF_011630105.1 Anneissia japonica
TCTTTCTCTCTAGCCTTTGGTATAACTGTACCTATCTACACTTTATAACAGGAGGTACTAGCTGTTGTTGTAGATAATATACTAACATTTAATAACATCCAAGAAGGTCACAGTTAGTTACACAGTGATGTACATCACGTAAGTCCGTGAAATTTCATAGGCCTACCGTAGGTAAACATAGAAAGAGCAATAGTAATAATAATAAAACTCGAGCGTCACGACATTGCGAAGTGTCTGCTCTTGTTCCTCGTATCGTACTCACTCGAGTCAATCCGAGATGGCCCGAGTGAAGTTTCATGCAAATGTTTCGTACGGAAAAAAAAATCGCGGGCAGGCCTCACTATTTGTCAATTAATCGTACCTATCATTGTATTTAAAATTAAAATTGAATTATTGTTGTAGATCCATCTACCCTGAAATTAAATATTACAGAGGTTACTATAATATCTAACAATTTCCGTGTTTACATTCTGGGACGTGACGTACGTACGAACTTGCGTACGTACGTACGTGTGTTGCGTAAATGAGTACGCGCAGACTGTTGAAGTTATGTTAACCAATCAAAAGCGTCAGCGGCAAATCAAATTAAAGCGCTTCGTAGCCAAGGCACAGCACACACATCCTAGGCAGGGCGTATAAGCCCAGTGAAATAGTTCAGTTTTCTTTGCTATAAAAATCACCTTTCCCGTGGGTATATTTTGGTAAACTTTTTGTATGTTGTAGATATAAAATTTAACTATATATATTCATAAAAAAAACGTTTTGTTGCAATTATGTCCAACTTTGGTGCTTCAAATTCGTATTTCTGGTGGACTAGGCCTAGGCCTACTACTACGTATACTACAATCTTTGATCATACTTCCTGGTTGGTTGCAAGAGAGTCGTCGGCGGCCTAATATCCTAACTTAGGTTAGGCTTTATTTTGTTCACTTTTTCAGGTTATAATTTGAAGGATATTCTTCTGTCAAGTAGTAGACCTAGGCTTATGCATTTTTATTAACTGAATAATACTGTGACCCAGCCTAGGCCAACCCAAGGGTCTAGGCTAGGACTAGGCTAGGCCCCTAGGTAGGGAACTAGGCCTAGGCTAGGCCTAGCCTATATAGCCTCAGTAGCAGTAGAGTCATTTTCATGAGATCCGTGACTAATTTTAGGATACCTTTGTTTCTCGATGGATTTGGCAAGATGGACCAATTTAGATAAAATATAGCTCCTATATTATTGAATATACCTCCCAGATATGGGGCTGTCTCTTATACACATCTAGATGGCCGCCTGTTGATTTGGACGCTTGTATCTCGATAACCACTGGTCAGAGAGGCTTGATTTTGGTCTCAAATTGTTCACAATATGCATGTTCCTATTTGTTGTAATACAACTTTTTATCACAAAAAAGCAGGAAATGCGATTTTTGAAAGTTTGACCTTTGACCTTGTAATGGTATATCTCGGTAACTACTGGTCACAGAGACTCACAATTGATTGCAAATTGTTCAGAAGATTCATGTTTATATTTGTCTTAATGAAAAAAATATTCAAATAGTGACCGGAAATGGTACATTCTGACCTTTGACCTATTGTAGGGTCATTCCATGTCAAATCAACCAGAATAAAAATAAAAATCCTGTATGACTGTCTCAGATTTTCATGAAACTCCACAAAAATGATCCACTATATGCTAAACCAACAAAAAAAATTAGCCTCATAGGATATATATTTTCCGAAATATTGACTCCTCAAAAAAGGGGCGTGGTTCTTCAAGATGTGCAAACGCAATTTACTTCAACTTTTGAAGCGAAAATATTCCCAAAAGACTATTCTAAGCGACACTAGACCTAGGCCTATATGATTTTTCAAAAATTGAAAAATGTTTTTGGCCCTTTGAAATCAAGATATTTAGCCGCAAAGCAAGAAGTCTACTAATTCGAGAAAAAGGCATATCGAAGAAAACTCCTCAATAGTTGAGTAGAAGAGTATAGGGAGAGTGTTTCAGTTTCTGGCCGTATAGAAGAAGGAATACTGGAAATGATTGGTCTTGCCTGTTGGTACCTTTATTGACAGTGGGTTGTGATTTCTAGTGCACCTGGCTGCAGTTGCTCATCTGTTAAATTCCAGGTGGTTTTCAAACTTAAGATCTTATCATGTGCATCATTACATTAGTCTGTTGACTTTTCATCTGTGTTAAAGCGGAGGGAGGTTGATTTTTTTAAGCATAGCAGTAACATAGGAATTCACTTCTTGTAATAAAGTGAGCAGCACGTCCTTGAACAGCCTCCACATTTTGGATGTTGCACTTGGTATGTTCCCCATACAAAGCTACAGAATTAACACGTGGTCAGACCACTGCGACTACTGTGACTGTTTTTTGCCTTATATTTTTTGATGTGACGGTCATTAAAAAAAACTTTGAAATGTCTTTTTGTGTTTTGCCTACCAGTACCAAGTCCAGTCTCAAGTCGAGACAGAAAACCGTTAAATCAGAATCAATAATCACAGTCCAACTGTACCATAGTACAGTAATAATGATGATAATTACACAGCCTGTACGTTGTTTACAAGATTTTTTTTTTTTTTATTTCTTATAAATTCCAACCCTGTGCCTCTCCTTTTCTCATTTTGAAGACATGCCCAATACCACTTTTTAGATTTTGCAAGTTTTTAAAATGCATTTCTGTGTCTTCAGATTTCTGTAGTAAATTGAAAATTTCTGTAGCACCTAGTAATTTGCCTTGAGTGCAAAATATAAATTGCTCAAATTTACAGGTGCATCTGTGGAATTACAAACGGGACAGGATGAAGATTTATGGGTAACTTTTCAGGACAATTGAACTCACTTTCAAATCCAGAGGTGACGGAACTAGAGGGTTATGGAGAGTAATGTGTGACCGGAAATGGTCTGC
>NW_022759026.1:0-2032 GCF_011630105.1 Anneissia japonica
CAACGCAATAACCCAGTACAACAATACACTTACCTTACTTAGAGATGAACTGGCCCCATTAAAATTTAAGACCGTTTCAAATCATGCATCCCCTGCTTGGTTCACCAATAATTGTAGGATAGCTAAACAAGCAAGACGTAAAGCTGAGCGGAAATGGCTGAAATCTCAAGATCATTGTGATTTCTCCGAGTATAAGATTCAATGCAATATTTACCACCGTACCCTTGAAGATTCTCGGGTTTCTTACCTCCAGTCTAAGATCGACGGATGTGGACATGATCAGAGAGCTCTGTTCAAACTTGCCAACAAGCTACTTGGTAGGACCATGGTAGGACAACCGTGGCAAATTTACCACCATCATCCAGTAAGATTCAGTTGGCTAATGACTTTAACACATTTTTTGTTGATAAAATCAAACGTCTGCGTCAGAGTATCTCTATCAAATCTGAAGTTTCATCTTTCACGGCCGCATCTCATCCCTCATGTCATATTACCAAGCTTGAAAGCTTTGAGACAGTCAGTGAAGACACGGTTGCAAAACTTCTTATATCTATGGCACCGAAATCTTGTGATTTGGATCCTTTCCCTACCAAGATTGTTCGTAAACTCAGTTGTGCTGTCTTATTATTTCGTTCTCTTGTCAATTCGTCCCTATCCTCCGGCATTTTTCCTGACTCTTTAAAGATTGGTATTATCACGCCACTCTTAAAAAAATCAACATTGGATCCTCATTCGTTTATCAATTATCGGCCAGTTACTAATATCCCTTTTGTAGCCAAGATCATTGAGAAAGTTGTCTGTTCAATTCTTGTTAAGTTTTTAAATTCCAATAATTTATTTGATTCTTACCAGTCAGCCTTTAGAAAAGCACACAGTACGGAATCTGCTGTAATGAAAGTTAATAATGATATTTTGCAGGTCCTTGACAACGGATATTGTACATTATCAGTGTACCTCGATTTGTCCGCCGCGTTCGATACCATCGATCACAGTATCCTCATTGATCGACTTTCAGCTTTAGGGATTTCTGGTACAGTATTAACATGGTTCAACTCTTACATAAAATCTAGACAACAGTCTGTTAGAGTGGAATCAGCCATTTCAGTTTCAGTCCCAGTGAATTTTGGTGTTCCTGAAGGTTCTACCTTGGGGCCCATTTTGTTCCTTATTTACGTACGTCATCTTGGTGACATCATTCAGAAACACAGTATTAAATATCACATTTATGCCGACGACACGCAATTGTACACATCTTTTAGTCCGGAGGCTGCCGCAGAGACAGTTCGCAACTTAGAAGGTTGTATTGATGATGTTCATAGATGGCTGTCTATCAATATGCTTTGCTGCAATACAGACAAGACAGAAGTGCTGAATATAAAGCCTAAACGCCGTCTAAATGTACCCATCATTGAAAACATCCGCGTGGGAGACACCTACATCATTCCATCTTCTGAGGTGCGACATATCGGTGTAACGTTTGACTCCACACTATCCATGATTAGACATATTACAAACACATGCAGAGTAGTGTCCTTCCATCTCCGCAACATCAAGGCAGTTAGGCGTTTTTTAAATGAAGATGCTACATCAAAACTTGTACATGCATTGGTTACATCAAGATTGGATTATTGTAATGGAGTCCTTTACGGAATACCATTAACATCAATTAGAAAGCTGCAGCTATTGATGAACATCGCTGCTCGTCTTGTCACTGGGACACCTAAATTCCATCACATCACCCCTACTCTTCGTCGTCTTCATTGGTTGCCAGTGAAACAGCGTATTGAATTCAATGTACTTTTATATGTTTACAAATCAATTCACAAGTTATCACCACAATACATTTCCGAATTAATTAAGGTTCGTTCTGCAACTTGCACTCGTTCCCTCGGTCAACAACTGACTCAACCAATCTTTATTGTCCATCCTTTCGGTTAAAGTCTTGTGGGGAGCGATCGTTTATGGTTGCTGGGCCCAAGTTGTGGAACTTGTTACCTTTATTTATTCGTGAGTCACCTTCTGTCACCATTTT
>NW_022759026.1:2180-3602 GCF_011630105.1 Anneissia japonica
CAGCGATGAGGGCGTATCCCCATACTTCGGTTTGGGTGCTGGCATGGTATTCAAATTTCACTTCTTTTTATTTTGTGGTTTTGGTTTCCGTTCCATCTTTACACTTGCCTGATAGCGCTTAGAGACTTTTTGTATTTTGCGCTCTATAAATTAATAACCATTATAACCATTATTATAAAGTATTTTGGTTTTACGGCAAAAAAAATAAACTGTTGTAGGCAAAGGTATTTTGAAGAAGGTCTAAAATAAAACAAAAATGTTTTAATACTTGCTGAAATACATCGTTTTTTCATTTAGATCTCCTGTCCATTCGACGTTTTTTTTTTCTGTTGTATACTATAAGTATGGTCATATGAAGGTACTATATCCCTGACAGTTGGCTATGCAGCAATGTACCCTTTGAATGCAAACTGAAGACAAGTGAAAATATAAAGGCAGCCGACTGTCGGGTACATAACGACTATCTAGCTTTCGACAAAACATAAGGCCTAAAGCTAGGCGTAGTTCAGTATTACTGCGATGCGAGGGTGGTTAGGTCGTTCAATCAATGATTTCGTGTTATCGTCTAATACAATTAAATAATGTGTGTAATATTTAAGAATGCACCGCGTGGGTCGCCTTCTTTGTTATGCGGTAGTAGTATACGTAGCAGAGTGACGGCAGCAAGCTAAGCCTAGCCCAGGGCCTAGATCGTGTACGTTCTTGATCATCGTAATGAAACTTCCAGTAGGTGTGGCGAAATCTGTCCAGAATAAGGGCTGTATATATGGCTCTGTACAGCCCATATTCTGGACAGAGTATTAATACCCCATTCAGACTAGCATCGCATTGCGATCGGTTGTAGCAATTGCGACACCCAATCGCAAAGTAAAATCGTGTGTGAAAGCTCACCAATAGTAGGCGATATGTAATCAATATCGCAACTGTTACCCGTTGCGATTCAGTGCTACAATCTTTATTACTCCCGATTACCACGGAATCTGATCACAACGAATTCCACAGGCATTGTTTGGCCATAGAGAAAGGCTGAGGTCAGGCAACAGAATACAGATCATTTCGGTCGCGCTTCATTTAGGTCGCGGTGTGTTTTCAACAAATATATGGAGCGCCAATGGAGTTGCGAAAACGCCAAATTTAATATAACTAGGCCTTATTATCCTTGTGAGTTCGTCAATAGGCTTATACTTTTTTTATTTATGTTTTGTTGTCTTTCTGCTAAGTAACAACATAAGCTACTTAAAAGAAAATAAATTGAATACTATTATTACTAAACTAAATTTCAATTAATATTATGGTATTTAAATTACTGTAACATTAGTTTATTAACAATTATTTTTATATTAGTATTAAAGTTTATTATTGTTACTATATGTATTACTGTATCACTTGGTGCTATTTTTCTTTTTTTACAGAAACAACGCA
>NW_022759027.1:0-6978 GCF_011630105.1 Anneissia japonica
ATCAGAAATAGTTTAATAAGATTTTTAAAAACTGTTTTTAATATTCTTGTCACAAAGTAAATTCAGAATTTATCAAAGAAAACTCAGCTACCCCCCATATTTCATTCCCATACAGCAAAATAGTATAATTTTTTGTTTATTTCAAATTGACTTTGTAATCTTGTGACAATATATAAACTATAGTGGAATGTAAATTGGTGGCTTCCTTTTCAAACACAATGTCATGGGTTCAAATCTTGTCATAACTTAACTTCTTATGCCTATAATACATAATTTTAAGCTAAGCCAAATTTGGGTCCTGATACTGGAAAGGTTAACCAGTATACAGAAACAAAGAAATAATAAATTAAAAACAGAAATACAGGAATCTAGAAGCAACAAAGGGAAATCATTACTATTTGTTTCTTACCTCCTTAACCTGGTTCCAAAGATCTATCTCAATTGGGTTCACTTCAAGAGGGGGTAATGTGAATTTAAAGTAAGGGCGCAGGTTCTTGTATACATAGATGTAGGGACCAGAAGCTGCAGCAACAGCTAAATATAAAAATTATAATAATATAAGTGTTTGTGTATTTCCTTTAGTTTTTAACAAGACATGATAATAGTTAGTTCTAGGCCAGTCAGTCAATAGTGAATAATATGTAGGCACCCACGGCTGTATCTATTATCATGGTTGGGGGGGGGGGAACACCTGAAAAGGTGCTAACTGTTCTGTGGGAGACATTCTCAGTGCTTCCCTTCAGATACACAATTGGTAACCCAGGTACTGTAGTACATAATTGGATACACTATGTATGTTGTATCAGACAGGTTGATGAAATATGTACCTGGAACTCTGGGCTCATTGCTATCCATGTGGAATGCACACACACCAGTTGGTAGATCAATGATAGCGTTTTCATTCACCAGACTTGTGCCACGGTACACCTTTAGTTTCATATCGTAAGATCCGGTTCCCAAGTCTGCAACGACTAACTTGTTTTCACCATCACCATTGATATCAGTTAAACCTGAGTAATATAACATTAAAAATCATTATATAACTAAATTAATATTTAAGCATTTACAAATTAATATTCATAATATTTAATTTTGTACATTAACATTCATAGTTAAATGTCTCTACTAATGAAGGCTCATCAGGAAGGCATTTTTGCTGCTGACAAAAAAAAAGGAACATGGTATCAAGAAGTGGAAAAATATCATTTTATATTTATTCAGGTACAGTATAAACAGAAAATTAAGAGAAAAAAAATATGTATGGAATATGAGAGAAAAACATGCATACAGTACAGTATAATAGGCCTACATGAAAACATTAAATTTGTTTAAAACAGGTAATAATAATAATAACAATAATAATAACAATAATAATAATAATAATAAGATTAATAACAATAATAATAATAAGATTAATAACAATAATAATAACAATAATAATAACAATAATAATAACAATAATAATAACAATGATAATAACAATGATAATAACAATGATAATAACAATTATAATAACAATGATAATAACAATGATAATAACAATGATAATAACAATGATATTTACAATGATAATAACAATAATAATAACAATAATAATAACAATAATAATAACAATAATAATAACAATAATAATAATAACAACAATAATAACAATAATAATAATAACAATAATAATAACAATAATAATAACAATAATAATAACAATAATAATAACAATAATAATAACAATAATAATAACAATAATAATAACAATAATAACAATAATAATAACAATAATAATAACAATGATAATAACAATGATAATAACAATGATAATAACAATGATAACAACAATGATAATAACAATGATAATAACAATAATAATAATAATAATAACAATAATAATAACAATAATAATAACAATAATAATAACAATAATAATAATAACAACAATAATAACAACAATAATAACAATAATAATAACAATAATAATAACAATAATAATAACAATAATAATAACAATAATAATAACAATAATAACAATAATAATAACAATAATAATAACAATAATAATAACAATAATAATAACAATAATAATAACAATAATAATAACAATAATAATAACAATAATAATAACAATAATAATAACAATAATAATAACAATAATAATAACAATAATAATAACAATAATAATAACAATAATAATAACAATAATAATAACAATAATAATAACAATAATAATAACAATAATAATAACAATAATAATAACAATAATAATAACAATAATAATAACAATAATAATAACAATAATAATAACAATAATAATAACAATAATAATAACAATAATAATAACAATAATAATAACAATAATAATAACAATAATAATAACAATAATAATAACAATAATAATAACAATAATAATAACAATAATAATAACAATAATAATAACAATAATAATAACAATAATAATAACAATAATAATAACAATAATAATAACAATAATAATAACAATAATAATAACAATAATAATAACAATAATAATAACAATAATAATAACAATAATAATAACAATAATAATAACAATAATAATAACAATAATAATAACAATAATAATAACAATAATAATAACAATAATAATAACAATAATAATAACAATAATAATAACAATAATAATAACAATAATAATAACAATAATAATAACAATAATAATAACAATAATAATAACAATAATAATAACAATAATAATAACAATAATAATAGCACCTCTATTGAAAGACTCAACTGCCATACAGACAGCTATGTCAATTATTTGCTTAGAAACAAATACAGTTTTCGGGCATTTCCGCCAGATTAGCGAATTGAAACATTCATTTGCATTTTGTGTCATATTTCGACAACAACGTTCAACTTTTTGTGGATCTGTCAAACTTTTAAAGTCATTTTGTAGTGCATCCGCAATGTGTACTGGCAATGGTTGATGCGATCTTGGAGCCACGGGTATCTCACCCCTCGCCAAAGCTGACTGATAATAGCACCAAGATTCTTTTCCCGGAGGACACAGACCATGATGTGGGCTATCGTCCGTTGATTTACTGTGCAGTAAAATAGCCCAAATTCTTTTGCTCATTGTTTTTACATCTCCTCCATTATTTGAGATTGCATTTCGATAGTAGCTACCCCATTGAAGCATGCGTGCTTGCACGAGCTGTAATATTAGTTAAAAAATAGAATAAAAAATAAATTTTAACTTTCTATAAAATATAATAATTATTTATCACATTTTATTACAGAAAAAAATGTGGTGAAATAGATTGGGATAGTTAGAAAAGCCTGGTCCTACTAGCTAGGCATATTTAAATATAATTATTCAAAATCAATAACATCTTTACAATTTATATTATTATTTAATTTATCTCTATATTAAAATCAATTATAAAGTGTGATTTGAGGGTAGGCCTTTATAACCTAGGCCTAGGCCCATGACCTGGTTTTGCTAGCACACTAGCAGTGCTCAGTCCTCCCTGCAACTGTGACCTTTTTCGGCCTACAGTAGACTTACAGATTTAACATAAAAAATATTTAATTTTATAAACAAT
The DNA here is from genome assembly GCF_011630105.1 of Anneissia japonica. Taxonomy (NCBI): domain Eukaryota; kingdom Metazoa; phylum Echinodermata; class Crinoidea; order Comatulida; family Comatulidae; genus Anneissia; species Anneissia japonica. The sequence continues at coordinate 3,576 of NW_022759027.1, forward strand.
CAATATAAACATACCTAGTGCAAGTCTTTTTTCAACATTTTTCTTGGATTTACCATCACTGAATTTCATTTTCTTTCGTTTACCAGGCATTTAGTTCGATTATATTTTACGAGTGTAGAGCATGTGAGAATGTATAGTGATACAAGCTAAAGCCAAAGTAAGGCCTAACTGACTTGTAAGCCGGCTTGTGATTGGTCCAAATTGTAAATTCTTCTATCTTTCAATGGAATAAAAAACCAATCACAGAAGGCCTTTTATGACTAAAAATCATTGCATTCTACTCAAAAAGATCTGCATTTTAGTACAAAAATCATAACCGTAGGCCCATTAATAGTCAAGTTATAGCGCTATGAATATTTAATAACTTCTTAGACAAATTTTAGATGTAATATTTGGATAAATACTAATTTTAAAAGGTGAATTTTAACATAAATAAAACAATATTTTATTCTAAAAAGTTGCCAGGTAGTTAATATAATAGTTAAAGTTGCCAATGGGCATAAAAAACTGATTTTTTTAAATTTTTCCAAAATACTGAAATTTAGGGGTAGAGGCTAGCCTTAAGTTTAAAAAGAAAAATAAAATTCTATGCCTAAATTTATTATCTGGAAATTTAGCAGCAGCTCGTCATGCTAGTGTAGTGACGACCCTTGCAGGGTTCATGACAACCAGCCTTGAGGCACTACAACCTTCGGTTCAGCGCATTTGCATATTATTATTATTATTACTGTATATCTATATACAGATATATATTCCTGATGATGACATAATTAATGTTAAAATATTGAATCCCGACACGATGGCGTGCATTTCGATACTTGGAGTATGTATTATACTATCTTATCTGAGACTGATCAGTGGACCCTTCGGTATATCTATATAGTGCATAAATCTATGCGCTTATCATTTCAAAGAATATAAATTATTTATTTTATCATTTCATTGTTAATTAATAATGCGTTTATTATTCAGAACATATTACTAATACATGTGCAACGTCCAGTAGATACCCGAAGACCTCGGGAAGATAGAGCACTCTAAAGCTCAACCGAAACATGTGATAGTGAAATCGCCACTTACTGTATACATAGGCCTGCACATGTATACTATAGCTACACGGGAAATATACATGTATACCCTAACGTACCCAACATGCAGGCCTAGGCCTATAAATTAACGCTATGGCTATTTTTACAAGTCGTCGTGAAAACAGCCCCCAATGCTGTTCTTACGACGATGGGTGGCGCATACACGGTTAGCGTCCTCGTCAGGGTAAACTTGGACTGAACGCATCACGACTGTCTCTAGGCCTAGAGAAAGGCCACATAGCTCAGACTCAGTTGAGGCCAGTTAGCCTACGCACAGTGGGCTAGCTAGGAGTAAACATAGAGATTAAGTTTAATCAATGGACCTTCCAGTTTCTAGGCCTATGTCACATCAAGCTTCAGGGATGTGCAACAGGCCTATATATAGTAGTAGTAATTTTATCAATTTCTGAATGTATTGTTAGATACATTTATTCTATTTTTCTATTTCTTTCAATGCTCATACATGTTTTTTTTTTTTTATTTCAGTGTACATCAATGGAATAAAGAAGATTACTATAAATTAAATACATATTTTTGAATCTTGAATCTGTTTGTTTATATTTTACTCGTATCCCAATGGAATCTAATTCTTGACTTCGGATAAATTGGTCGTCCTGAATTTATTTGTTTATAATGTATTTTACATTAATGCAATCTCCTTTACTCAATTGTTGTACACTGAAATGTATATTATTTAAAAAAACCTGATAAACAAAACCCCTAATAACTAACGAAATGAATTCTGCTCTTCCGTGTGAGTCATGCCCACCTTTATTTCAATCCTATTTTGTAAGAACTGTATATATTTTTTAAATTTTCCAATTGTGTAATTTAGCCTACATAATTGAAATAGATAAGGCCTATTACATTACAATATAATAATTATGTGATAACAATGATAAATAGCACAAGTTTGTATAGGCCTATTAGGCCTACTTATAACATAATAAAGTTAATGATTTTAACAACAAATACTATTTTTCTGTTTCTTATTTACAATTTTAAAGTTCAATAGTTTTTATGTGATGTGCCTTGAATTTTTAAAATAATAGTCTTGATGAATGTAACATACTGTACGTAGCTAGTGAGTGTAGTAAGCCTATTTAAAATGTTATGGTTGAACACGTTTCTGCAGACGTCAATGCGTTAGAGATACTAAATGTCAACGCATTACCTTCTGAAGTACGGCGGCAAAAACCTGTTAAAAAATAGTCAATTTTTACCATAATTCATACAACTATGATACTATAAGTTGGTTTTTATTGATCAAGTCGTTTTCTACTCTCGTGTGGTAATATTTTAATCATTTTGCATTTGTGTGTTCCTGTGTGGTGTGGTGTCGTGTGGTATTTAGTAGGACCGATTGTCAAGACTCGTCGTAAAAATAGCCACAGCGATAAATTAAATAGATTTCAATTTTGCAATACTGGCTGGCGAGCGAAAACGATGCATGCATGATTTCCAATATTGCATCAAATACAAACGAAACGCTTTATTTATAAAGGTATTTTTTTGTTGAAAAGAGGTAGGGCCTACTTTCTTAATTGACATTTGTGAGTGGTTGAATTTAGAGGCCTAGAGGCCTAGCTAGGCTAGGCCTATCTATGTATTATGTTTTATGTTGTGACTGTAAGAAAAACTTTGAGGTAAAAAAAATAAGAATTAAAAGTAAGGTGCGAAAGTGCATTAATTAGCGCCGATATTATCCTCACCTTGCTGCATTAGGCTTACTACCATTAATACTACTACCACCACTGCTACTACTACTACTACTCCTGGAATCTGACGAAGGCGGCGGTGAACTCGTCGAGCTCGCTACTGCTGACACTGCTGTCCCTGAACCGGAGGGCCTAGGCCTAGGCAGAGCTGGTGATGATACTGTTGACGATGACATTATTAAAAAAATAATTTATCAAAATGTTTAGTTGTTATATCATATACATATTGCTTTTTATTGGACAGGGAACACAAAAAGTTTAGGCCTATATGTCAAAGCACAACCAACGCGATAACAACAACGGAATGTAATATTTACGTTGCTATCTGCCCTCAATGGCAGAACAAAGATATGTGGAGATACAAAATAATTATAAACAGTAAAAAAAAAATACGCCTCATGAGGGCAGCAGACATCAAACATGGCGTTTTTTGTAAGAAATCTCGTGAACTGTTGTTCAAGATTTACTCCACTTTTAGGATTTAACAAAACTATAATATCACAGGCTTTGAGGAGCATATCTTATTCGGTAGGTTTACCTTGCATTGCGATGTTTCATACAGTGTAATAGGCCTAGGCCCAGCCTATTGTAGTAATT
>NW_022759027.1:9494-15000 GCF_011630105.1 Anneissia japonica
ACAACCACCGTTGCTGGGACCGCTACCGAACATTACATAAAACTGTTCAGAAAAACTGCGGAAGCCGAACATGAATATCTCTCTACTACTGTCTTTGATTCTTTATGCACAGACTCCAAGAGATTTTGGTCCTTTATAAAGGAGACTCATCTGGTATTAATACTGCTCTCTGGAACGGCCAGAAACTTGTCAGCTCAGCATTTGAGAAGGCAGAGGTGCTAAGCTCGCACTATCAGTCTATTTTTACACTGAAATATCCGATGCCCTGCCTAAAATGGCAGGTGCAAAGCTCCCTACTATCCCCAACCTTATACAACCTGAGGGTATCCTGAAATTGCTTCTACCCTGTACAGATGCCATTACATAAGGCCCCTGGCCCAGATGGTATCCATCTGTTTGTACTTCGCAAATGTGCTGTAGAAATTACTCCCATACTCCATTAATTTCAAATTATTTAATCTAAGTATCAGCTCCGGTGTTGTTCCATCTGCTTGGACCAAGGCAAACATCACTGCAGTATTTAAAAAAGGTAGCCGTACTGATCCAGCTAACTAACCAGCATAATGCACTAAAGCAACTGCCAGCATGGGTTCAGAGCCAGGCGATCCTGTGAAACACAATTTCTTACAACCATACACAATATTTGGAAATACAGTGAAAACACCAAGCAAGTTGACGCTGTAGTCCTCGATTTTGTCCTACTACTACTACAAGAACAAGGCTAGGTAGTAGGTAGCTAGGGACACAAAAAATTATATCCTTCAATTGACTTCAAATATTAGTTTCACATTAATTTAATGAAAAGAACACGATGTGAGTAATCTACAGTTTAGATGACAAAAATTGGGTGAATATTTAGGGCACATAGAAAAAAAATCAGGCACACTCTAATTTTTCTATACAGGGAGGTGCCGCATTTACGGGGTATTTTTTCGAGGACTTGGTAGCAAAAGTTTGGGAAATATGGGGGAGTTGCACCATTTATGAGGTATACTTGCGAGGACTTTGTAGCACAAGTGTGGGAAATAACCAGGGTGAAATTGGTAGTTAAGTCCCTTCCTATCCTGTGTCAAAGTGCCACAATTTTCCGCACAATGTTAGCGGGAATTTCAAGCTAACCTGGGTGCTAAGCCGGTAAGCCCAAACCTAAGCCTACCTTTGGTACAGCCATGAGATCGTGACTGGACGGAACACTTTGCCATCGAGAACCAGTCAATATTGTGCCCTCTCTGGGACTATTGAGTGGCCTTTTTCCTGTTGTCTTTTAGAGCACAGTGCGATTTTGGTAAATGGTAGTTCAAGTCCATAAGAATTTTCAGTAAAATAGGTAGTGCAAGTGTCTCATGTCTTGTAGTGGCTGCGGCACCCCGTTTGGTTGGTATGCAAGTGAGCTCCCAGGGGTCTGATCTAAACAATTGGAAGAGTTTGAAGTCTGCCTAATTCGGAGCCAATTCCTTTATATTCTATGAGCATTTGGTTTTTATGCAGTTAAAATAAATGATGCGACAAAAAACATAAATAAATAAATAATTAAATAAAAAATAGAATTATTCCCACATCAATATTTCCAAAATTTTTGATGCGGGCAGGAGTGATAATCTAATAAATTTTTCTATTTGCCCTTGCAGAGTTATGTTAAATTAAAAAATAAAATAACATATTTTCCAGATTTACACATGGCGGTCTATCTTGAATTTGTGACCATATGCATGCACCGCGCGTACAGCCTAGCTTAAAGCTTAGACGCAATGCCTCCACTATCTGCAAGCGTTCTGGTAGGCTACGCGATGACACATCACTCGTATTGTGTAATAAAGTGGCTTAGACTCTACCTAGCATTGGGTATTTAAACACCGGGGCACAAAGTCTACAGTATAATTACATCAAAATATTTATTAATCTTTGATATTTTCATAATTTTTATATGAGATTAAGTTATTTAACTGGTTTTTTCTAGTTCTAAACATACCGTAAAACCTTAAATTGAAGCCCAGTGGGCTTAATCTCGAGATGAAGCCCATCTTGAATTGAAGCCCCCCTGCCTTTAGTTTGCAAAATCAGCCTCGAAAAGAAGCCCATCTCGAAATAGGCTTCTTTTCAAGATAGCATACATGTAGGCTTCTTTTCGAGATAGTACAGTACATACACTGCACATGAATTTCAAAAAATCTGTGTGGAAATTGGTCCTTATTTTCTGAATGCACGGATGGATTTCTAGGCCAAATTTGTTTGTACGGAGGGTACATTCCCTGCGCAGGACTTGCTATACATTCTGGTAAGGGCTGATTTCCGTGCCAATTTTGCCGAAAATTAAGCTTTGACATGACATAAGTAGTAGGCCAAAGGGAAGCAGGTCAACTCAGCCACAAGCCACCTTGGCCACAAGTCATAGCAGGTTATGGAATAAAATAATTTATTGAAATTAATTGTAAATATTGCTCCGCAGTTTTTGCATTCTATTTCTTCAATATGATTGAAATAAAGTACACAGTATATTGTAGTAAAATTCCGATCATCATCATGCTATCGGTCTAATCTTAATTTATTCACACTCTTCTTATTCTTAATCAACAGTGGGAAATCCACCATTTACAAAATAAAATAAAATCTGAAAATAATGCTTGAAACATTAATAACAATTTATATAATCCTAATATTTTAATTTTCACATTTATGGATGTTTTAAAATACTGACACGAGTACATGGACCTAATCATAAAACAATAAAATTATAAAAACCACAAATCCAAGTTCAGATTTCTGGGGAAAAAAAATGATTACATTTTAATCAGATAATTTTTAAAATTAATAGAAATTACGTTTTATTCTTAATCAGAATAAAATCAAATGATTTGAAATTGTTCGTGCACTTCTATGAATAGCCAACAATAGCATTTTATTTTAGAGACACGGCCAATAGTTAAAATCAGGCGGGTGGGGCGTATAAAATCTAGTAAACAATTGTGTTCATTATAAGTATATTAACATTGACAATTGATATATTGTTATTCTTGTTATTGATTAAATTTTTTCATTCATTTGTATGGTTGTTGTTGAATAAGATTTGCTAATATATTATTATTATTATTGTTATAATTATTAAATATTACCAGCATATACCTGTGCTCCGCTCGTGAAGCGGATCACCAAAAAGTAGCTGAATATGGTCTTGAAATATAGAAACCCCAGTGTATGAGATATGAGCACATTCCTGCCAGCATTTTCAAAGGAGATAGGTGAACTTACACTGGGGCGATTAGTAGAATTAGTACATAGATTGTAATTTATTTGTTACTGTAATCATTTTGATTTTCATTTCATTCCAGTATGAAATTAATCTTTTTGTAACAATTATAATCACAATATCTGTGACAGTGATAAATCAGTTTGCAATTGCTAGGGCCTATGAATAATAATGACCTCGTCATAACAGGGCAGAATCTCATTTTATATGACCAACTATGGAGAAGAAGGAACGCATGTTGGAAGTGCTGCGGCTCTTGACGACAGAGATATTGTCTACGGGCAGTACCGTGAGGCTGGTGTGCTGATGTGGCGAGGATACCCTTTGAGGAGCTTCATGAATCAGTGCTACGGAAACAGCGATGATCTCGGGCATGGCCGTCAGATGCCGGTCCATTACGGCTCTAAGGAACTCAACTTCTTCACAATTTCATCACCCCTTGCAACTCAAATGCCACATGGTAAGAACTAAACAGAATTGAAGGATTGTTTGTGGCTACTATTTTTAAATATTGATTATTCATTGTTGTTGATGAGTATAGTATTAAAGTATTAGCATTACTGTTATTACTCCTTACAGCCTCCGGTGCAGCTTATGCCCTGAGGCGTGCTGGAGCAGACATCTGTGTAGTATGCTACTTTGGAGAAGGAGCCGCCAGCGAAGGGGATGCTCATGCAGCCTTTAATTTTGCAGCTACTCTAGATGCCCCAGTCATCTTCTTCTGGTAATAACATGTCCAATCACATTTACGCACCTAACAAAAGACAATGAGAAGCACATTACTTCTGTCCTATGTTTGCTTTTTTTCACTTAAGAATGTAAATCGGCCACAATTGGTTGGGAAATGATCTGAAAATAAATAGTAGTGTTGAATTAAATGCATAACAAGGAACACTCCCCAGGGAGTGAGGAATGTTGCTCATAGTGCATGATAGATTCTTTACCCAACAACTAGGAAAAGTGCATGAGCAATGAGTAGAAAATGCATGAGTAAAAAAAATGCATGAGCAATGAGTAGATATGTGTATGCTGTATAAACATTTTTTAAATAAAATGAAAAAAAAAATCATTATTTGTATTTCAGTCGTAACAATGGTTATGCTATTTCAACACCAACAGCTGAACAATATAGAGGAGATGGTATTGGTAAGTACAGTACAGTACACTATTGCCCTCCTAAATCTTTATCTCATAGGTACCTAATACCTGTGACCATGCCCTGACAAAAGTCTCCTGATGAATTCCACTGTGCGGACGAAAGCTAGAGAGTAAATTCTATATTGTTAGTCTCAAAAGTGCTGCTATCATTTACTTTATATTGTTCTATAACAGACTAACGCGGCTACCCTTTTTATTCATCATGGTAACGTTAATATGTTAGACTTATATCGTGCTTATTGCCAGCAAGGCCTCTAAGCATTTCGAATTATTACCCCCGTTCATTGGATCAAGCACATACTGAACACATACTCAGCTCCTTAGGTAATTAGCGCATTTTGTGTTTGAACTAGGTACCAGAACTGCAACTGCAGTTCCAAACCACTCCTGCTTTTAATGAAAAAGAGCTTGATGAAATGACCACCCTTTGATTTTTTTCTTTTGATGCATAGTTGCTACAGTAGTACAATGTACTCATGCTTATAATTGTTATGTGTTTAGCTTCGCGAGGTGAAGGCTATGGAATGACTACAGTACGTGTGGATGGAAATGATATATTTGCTGTTTACAACACGGTTAAAGAGGCCAGGAAAATTTGTTTGGAACAAAGTAAACCAGTTTTAATAGAGGCTATGACATACAGGTACAATTTTGTTGGAATATAAACAAATATTAACCCTTCTTAGTTTAAATGCAGGTGACATGACTATGTCAAAATTCAGTGTATAAACAATATTAGAGCTTACATTATTGTCTGCATTTTTAATCTTTACAGTATGTTTTAACGGAAAATACTAAAATAGTTTAATATTTAATTTGTCAGTCATAACCAGAAAACTATAAGAAAGCTTATTGATATTTCTTCAAAAGTCTGTGTTGTCTGTGTCCTGAAATTTAATAGAATAAACCATATTAATTATTATACATACACATTGTTGGTAACATTGTAAATGGATGTGTCCATACATCTCCAAAAATAAGATTAAACAATTCATTGATTCAATTTGATTAATTCATTGATTGATAAGCCATCGGTTAGATGATTTTTCCTTCTAATTGGGTACCATTTATTAAACAAATGAGGGTGCTAAAAAAATAAATGAA
>NW_022759027.1:15035-23363 GCF_011630105.1 Anneissia japonica
AGTTAAAGAAGCCATCACCAACACAGATGTTTTTAGATGTGTATGATGAGCCGCCAAAACGACTTCAAGAACAGCTTACAGAGATGAAGAACCACGTAGAGCAATACAAAGAGCATTATCCAGTAAAAACGTTTGAGAAATTCCATTAGGCCAAAAAAAAAGAAATATTGTTCGTTGTCCAAAAAAAAATAAAATAAAATGCCGAACCATAATTTCGTAAAACACAATAATTTTTTTTTTTTTGGCCTTGCGCGTTTGTTACTGTGAATAGGTTTACGGGTAAACCCTTTAGCTGTCTCTTATACACATCTCTTCTGTACAACAGGGTCCTTTTCTGCTAGTGCCGTCCCTAAATAGCTCTTTGACTGGCTACATTTTTAACAAAATATGTTTTATGGAGAAATTTCTTAAAAGTAAACCAATACTCACTGTTATTTTGTGGACGTCAGTTTTGTCAGATAGGCTTCATATGAAACCATTTTGCTAAAAAAAAACGATATGCTAAATGTACACCGACTCTCAGTTAGGTTTCGTATGAAACTATTTAGCTAGTTTGAAATGATACGCTAAATATACTTGCAGGTTAGGTCATCATAGCACAAGTGATGATTCATCAGCTTACAGGTCAGTGGATGAGGTTAATTACTGGGATAAAGAGGATCATCCTATTGGTAGACTCCGCTCCTTCATGATCAACAAAGGATGGTGGGATATGGATAAGGAAAAAAGCTGGATGAAGGAAGCCAGAAGACAGGTGAGATAAAAAAATTTATGTACTGTAGGTTTTTCCACCATATTTCTTGGTGAACTTGGTCATTTACTATAAGTGTAACATCATGACCTTTATTGTTTTGTTTTCACAATTTCATCTGGATATTTTTGTGACCCAAATATTAAAAACAGTATAAGAAATAAAAATCAAAACCATTGAATACTAGGCCAGTGTTTCATTTATTGGACAGATTTTATTTATTTGATTTGAACTGTATTTATAGTGGGTGACTCTTGGCAGGCCCACTCTGCTCTTGTTACCTTCATGTCAGGTGGTTGCATGTATGTTTACTTAATCTACCACAGATTTGAATATACTTGAATATATGGGAGGTGAATTGATTTTTTTTTAATACCCAGAACAATAAATCTGATATCTTAATTAATTTATACATTATACAGGTAATGGAGGGCTTTCAGGCTGCTGAGAAGTTAAAGAAGCCATCACCAACACAGATGTTTTTAGATGTGTATGATGAGCCGCCAAAACGACTTCAAGAACAGCTTACAGAGATGAAGAACCACGTAGAGCAATACAAAGAGCATTATCCAGTAAAAACGTTTGAGAAATTCCATTAGGCCAAAAAAAAAAGAAATATTGTTCGTTGTCCAAAAAAAAATAAAATAAAATGCCGAACCATAATTTCGTAAAACACAATAATTTTTTTTTTTTTGGCCTTGCGCGTTTGTTACTGTGAATAGGTTTACGGGTAAACCCTTTAGTGAGAGCCTCGAAGCATATTGGTTCTAGTAAATTTGAAACAAATTTAGCCATAAAATAAAAGTAAAATAGGTTGTGTAAAATGATGTGGTAATGTGCCTTGAGAGTTTTGCACAGAGAGGGGGAATGTTAGAAAACAAATTGAGGAAAAGAAAATGCCTTTAAATTACTTAAAGGTGCTTAAATATAGGAATACAACTTTAATACAAAATAAAAATGTCTGTTCACATTTATTGATTAATTTATCAAGATTATACAGATCCCCATAAATGCATTCAGCAGATGCAGGCCATCATAACCACCATCCTCTACAAATAACCAAAAAGGCCTCCAAAATTACAGAAACTAGTTCAAGTCATCACATTTATGACAATGTAAATTTATTGAGCTTCGATAAGAGACTTTCATGCTGGTTGGCTGGCTAGTTGACTAACATTGTTTTGTTTGCAGTTGAACCTCATTAAATTTGGATTTTTGTTTTAAAATATTTTAATATATTTATTTACAATGATGGAATTCTTTATTTCCAGTTGGTTCATTTAGTTTCAAGCTAATGTTCTATCTTTGTTTTGAGATTAATTTATTTAGGATTGGATTTTTCTAGATTTATTGTCATTATGTTGATATTAAATTCACTTCACAGTAAGCCTATAATATTCTAGCCTTAAGCTTGCCTATTTATTATTCTGAAATACAGGTCTCCCTCCAATAAAAGACCACTCCAAGTAAAGACCCCTCTAATTAAAGACCACTTTTCTGTTGTCCCAGACTAACAAATTTCTTATATTTATTATTCTAATTAGAGACCAAGGTTTCTAAAAACCATAAAAACAATGGTCCCAAAAGTGGTCTTTAATTGGAGAGGGAGACCTGTACTTGTATTAAACTTCAGAAAAATATTTGTATTTCTTAGAGGGGTTGCTTTATACTAAAATTCAGTTATTGCTTTAGGGAGTGGATTGGTAGCTGAATATGATGATAATACAGTAATGCCATTTATGATACTACACTACTTCAGTTTAAAAGTAAAATATACTGAATTTATTGAGCAGTATTAATTTTGTTTTTAATTCAACAACCAACAGCGATGAAACCGCCACTAAAAGATTGAATCAAAGTGTACAGTGACATATTTGACATTCATAGTTGGTTTATTTCTATGGCAATTTCAATATTAATAAACCCAGCTGACAATTGTACCATTCCATTATTAGGGATAGTTTGTTGCGTGTTTAGTAAGTGTTACCCACGTCTCAAAGATAAGCTATATAAGATTTATTTTGTGGGCATCTCATAGTTCCATCCAGCATTTAGGGAGTGAATTTACATGCAGATGGATGTGAAGGAAATTAAGGTACTAGTAATTATGTGAAATCTCATGTTGCTTTCAAATCCTCAAGACATAATTTCCACTGCAAGTTACATTTAAAAGGCGACATATCAGATTTTTGCTTGTGTGGAAAGCATCATTTGTTGTTATTAATTACGTTTACAATGTACACTACAGCATTTATTTAAGTATACAGTACTGTAAACAAAGGTCTGTTCACCCCATGCCTCCCAATTATAGTGTCAAAGTATATTTTATACAGAGCTGTAACCATGTGTTTGTAAAAAGTATAATTAAAAAGTATGCACATATATTAGATTAATGTTGCAGCCTTCTTTCAAGTGAATTTCAATGTATTGTGGACAGTACTATACACCTGTATATTTGAATTAATTATTGATGAACACAGTGGTAAGCCTTCAACTAAGTGGTAGTTGGATCAAGCACAATGCTGGTCACTCCATGTCATTGAGCAAGGCACTTTACTTCTCTTCTTCCAGGAGTATAAATTGGTTCCTGGTAGGATATAAATGATTCTAGCACTGAATTAGCTGAGTTGATCCCAGATTATGGCCAAACAGTCAAGTTCAGCAACATTAAATGGTTCAGACCAATCCTGACCAGGCCTTTGTAATAGGTCACACATGGGGATGCTCAAATAGAAGACTCAACAAAAGAGGGCCCACTAAGGCGCTAAAACAAGGAAATACATCACTTGTACATGTTTTGAGGTTCACCTTTTAATAAAATAATAGAATCATACAAAGAAACCACTGAATTGAAACAATTACAAACATATTCTTCTGTTTCTGTTTGATGATTTTAACCATGAAATATACAACACTTGGAAATCTAAATTGCTACTTCAAAATATACAAAATAAAATTATAGCTTAAGGAGCAACTACATTTCTTATTAAAATCTTTAATAGAATAATAATGCTAATAATTATAATAATAATAAAATGACCTAGATCTAAGGGTAAAAAAAAACATAAAAAGTATCAAATGTGCTTGTTGATGACATTAGTTTTTAGATCTTGTTAGATTTAGTCTTCCAATAAATGGACCCCCAAAGCTCCCAAGATACAGCTCCTTTCCTGTGTCTAGCACTTCACTCACGCTGGATATAACCTCTCCTGTAGGATCGTGAAGGCTTTGAATGATTTCACCGTTCTGATCCACTTCTATTATAAGTCCATATTTTGGTAGGTACTGTAAAAGAGTCCTGGGATCCATGACCTGAAAATTTAACAGGAAATATTTTTTTTAATGTACAATGATATAATATTTGGAATTTGCATGGCTGAAGGATTGCCTAAAGAGCTATAAAGGGAGGCTTTATAATGATGAAAGTCAATACTATAAAATATAAACCAACACAAATGATAATAAGCAGTTGAACTGATTAGGAAAGTCTTCGAATAATTTCATTAGGTTTCCATGATAGATTGTTAAATTCATGAAGTGAAACCAATAAATGGATACGGTAACCACACTGATAAGGGAACTGACAGAAGGCACTGCATAAGACCTAGTAACGCTTCATAAAACAAACAGCACAAGCACCTGTAAGGGCCTGAAGAAGCTCAACTGGTAGTAGATCTATAATTAGATAAGTAAAAAGGAAATAAGTCCTAGGTTCAAACCATGTGAGGCACACGGTTCTCTTCATGAATAGCAATAACACCACTACCCAAGACTCATAAAGACAGTTTACAGCATCTTCCATTTTGTGTAATTTGCTAGTTGCTAGATATTAATGAATTCATACCTTAGCAATAATATTTCTAATCCATGGATGTTTGAAAAGAAAGTCAAACACAGGCATTGAGCCAAGTCTGCCACCTGGAAATGCTAAACCTATCCAAAATCCTCCACTACTGCTTGGACTTAAATTGTCTGGCATTCCGGGAAGGTTTGCGATAAATGACTCAGTGTAACCAGCCTTCTTGCCTTTTAGGTAATACCTGTTGAAATATTAAGATACAATTATTATTATTGTTTGAAGGTTTGCATGGCGAATTAAGTAATAATACCGTAAAACCTCGAATTGAAGCTCAGTGGGCCCTGTCTCTTATACACATCTAGATGTGTATAAGAGACAGGGCCTTTGTAATAGGTCACACATGGGGATGCTCAAATAGAAGACTCAACAAAAGAGGGCCCACTAAGGCGCTAAAACAAGGAAATACATCACTTGTACATGTTTTGAGGTTCACCTTTTAATAAAATAATAGAATCATACAAAGAAACCACTGAATTGAAACAATTACAAACATATTCTTCTGTTTCTGTTTGATGATTTTAACCATGAAATATACAACACTTGGAAATCTAAATTGCTACTTCAAAATATACAAAATAAAATTATAGCTTAAGGAGCAACTACATTTCTTATTAAAATCTTTAATAGAATAATAATGCTAATAATTATAATAATAATAAAATGACCTAGATCTAAGGGTAAAAAAAAACATAAAAAGTATCAAATGTGCTTGTTGATGACATTAGTTTTTAGATCTTGTTAGATTTAGTCTTCCAATAAATGGACCCCCAAAGCTCCCAAGATACAGCTCCTTTCCTGTGTCTAGCACTTCACTCACGCTGGATATAACCTCTCCTGTAGGATCGTGAAGGCTTTGAATGATTTCACCGTTCTGATCCACTTCTATTATAAGTCCATATTTTGGTAGGTACTGTAAAAGAGTCCTGGGATCCATGACCTGAAAATTTAACAGGAAATATTTTTTTTAATGTACAATGATATAATATTTGGAATTTGCATGGCTGAAGGATTGCCTAAAGAGCTATAAAGGGAGGCTTTATAATGATGAAAGTCAATATTCGCTACGCCGCGCACAAGTTCACTCCACTCAATTAACATACACTAGCGCAAGTTCTTGTGTTTGAACATAGCCTAAATCTATGTGCACACTGTCAAGTATTATGTGGCAAATACCTGTCTTATGCCCATATATGGGTTTGATGCATCAATATGTCCGCAAATGGTAAATCATGATATTTTTCAAACATACCAGATACCATTATTGAGTGGAAATTAAATTTTTTGTTTTATGGATTATAGCATTATGTATATTTAAATTTGTCATCATCATCTTCTGCTTGCTTACTTGTCTAGCTGTAGACATAGAATTTACACCCTCTATGATCAGATGATTCAACCCCTTTCTATCAGTTGCCAACAGTACATCAGTACCTTGATGCAAAAATCACTTTGTTTAACAGTCTTGTTCGTCCATATTTAGAATATTGTAGTGTCGCTTGGTCTCAGATTTTTAATATCATTCTTCATCCTTTATATATTATCTTTAATAGAGGGATCAGGTCTATCAAACACTTAAGTCCCAGAACTTCAATTTGAGAATCGCTGCAAGAACTTAACTGGATTAGATTCTATTCTTTTTATTTTCAAATGCTTTTATTCATTGGCTCCTCCTCCTCCGGTTATCGATCTTATTTGTAAAAGAACCTCTATCACCTCTAGGGACAGAAAGGGATTATACAATGTCTACCCCTACAAAGTTACTTAGAACCATGGAAGAAATTTTATTGGGTGTTGTGGAGCTAAATATTGGAACTCCCTTCCTTTAACTATTAAATGCAATGCGAGTTTGTCAACTTCCTCCTTTATAAGGATACTTAAAGTTTCATCTTCTCAATGTGGCCGGTACACATAACATTGTTTGATATGCTTGGTTATTCATACAGTAATAATATACTTTTGCATCGCTTTTAAAGGAAAACAATTAAAATTTAATAATGATATATTTTTATACTATATTTAAAGAACTATAAAAATTCATTGGCATTTTTTTTTTTTTTTGAATTGCTGTTTGCTCTGCTTTGTGTCTCTTTTGAACTTGTTTGTTTTGATGAGGTCTCCCCCAAAAATCAGCCTTGCTGAGTGGGACTTCCTCTTAAATTGAAATATCAATAAACGAAACACCTTCACTTCTCTTGATTCAGCTGTCTTCATATTATATTGCTTTTTATTTGATTGCTTGATTAATTGATTGAAAGGGGCAATGTAATGAAGTACCTTAGTTGCCCAAGGGTACAAAAAAAACTTCAGCCTCAGTTCCAACATAAAGGTGCAGTGAAATAGAGGGGGCCCGGAGTGGGACTTTCACAGATGGAGGGTCTATACTACCTCAGCCCCACCATGGTTGGGGCTGAGGTAAGAAAATTTATGATTATGGCACTCCTAGACTCAAAATTTTAGTCGAATTTTCTTTTTTCTTATTTTTTTTTTTAAATGGTGACCCATTGAATCCGCCTATGCATACTATATTATATCATAGGAGTCATGTTTTGCCGTACATGACGTGTTATCGTACTGAATACTTAGTACGTTCCCAAATACTTGCAAACAAGTGATTTGGGTGGGAATCAAACCCATGACCTCTAGATAACTAGCCTGGTGCCATAACAACTAGACTACCAAGCTTGCGCTTTAGTGACAGTGTTGAATCCCCAAGTAAGTAGCAGCAGGTACTGCAAAATGCTATTTCGACAGCTAGAATGCAAATGATATTTCCACCAAGACGAAATACTATATTACAGTTTTAAAAGAAATGTAAAAACTTACTTAAGAATTCGGAAACGTGTGGTTTCACTGAAGAGGAAGTATTCACTATTTGGCCCCAACACTATTCCATTGGGAAAGTATGAACTGGAAATGAAGGAATCAATCTGCTTTGTCGACTCACTGAACCATGATATTCTGCAATAAGCAACATTGAAATACGTTGAAATTATTATCAAGTATTACAGAGCCTGTTCTTAAAATTTGCTCCTAAATGGCCGAAATGAAGTGGATTCAGACTCCTGTTGAAGATGTTTACAATTTCACTGAACAATTTAAAAAGTTACTAAAGTTAATTACTCAATCCCGGCAAAATTTCACTAAAAATTGACTTTTTTTAGAAAATATGCATTTGCATTACTCCAATTATTATAAATCATGGAAAAATATTGGCATGAATTTTAGTTTTAAGCAAAAGAATAAAAAAATGAGAAATACAGACTATTTCTCATAAAATATTACCATTTTCTCGACGAATTCATCGTTACTAGGCAAATTCAGAGGTTGTAGTTCGCATCCACTGGAATACTCTCGCTTTTATTTATACTTTATACAGTCAATAAAGTGCGCCCTTTCTAATGAGATTACTTTTTGTACTTCGCATCTCGCACAATGCGGTCGTTCGGTTAGGCTGAGATTTGTTTGTTTAAGTGTCAAAATCTCAGTCAGAATCAGTTTTTTAACAAATTTGAAATAATTCCTGTGAAATATTATATTCACAAGTGTCAATACTAGTAAAGGAAAATATCATGTCGGCCGTTTTTATGTGTGATAACAGAACCTAAATCGAGGTAAGGCTAGGCCTAGCCTAGCAGCATTGGATAGGCTAATGTTTTCGGCGCCTACGATATTTCTTCTCACGACCTGCGTATTATATTTATAAATCTTTATAACACTA
>NW_022759027.1:23418-25931 GCF_011630105.1 Anneissia japonica
TCTTAGGAATGTCTAAATTCAGTTAAACTAGCAATTCCGTATTATATTTATAAATCTTTATAACATTATACAAAAATTAGATTTTTCTTAAAAATTGAAATTTTGCCGGGAATGGGGCTTTAATTACTCATTTACAATAAGAGTAATTGGTCTAAAATGTAGAGTCCTTATCCAAGAAGAATGTCAGTTAAAACTCTTAAAGTAAGATTCAAACCACACCTGTGGCAGAAGTTTTGTGGGCTTTCCTATATACATTCAAGAAAATGAGCAAGAATGGCAATGGTCTCAATGCCTTTTATCGCCGATGGCTTAGAAGTAGGCCCTATTGACATGAATGTGGGATGATGGAGGAGAAGAAGAAAATAAGGTGATATGAGATTTTTTAAAACTACTTGAGCATAATTTTTGTGCTCAGCAAATTTTCAGTGGGGGCTGCAACCTTTTTTGGGGCATGCAATCCTGTGCACCATAGATACCACTGTGTTATCACACTAAATTCTCTCTATCTATCTATATTTATTTATTGGTGGTGGCTAATAGTCGCTGATGATTTAGAATTTAAAGAATAATAATTTTTTTCTTAAATATATCTATTTCTAAATTCTCACCTTCCACATTTATCGTTCTCCATTAAAATATATCCAAATTCCCTTCGTTGCCATTTACTGCTGGAATCACTAAAAAATATTGTTCCATCCTCACTCTTAACAAGGTCATTGAAGAACCTATAATACTTGCCCTTAGCTGACCTCTCTCTGTGTACTATATTTTTAAACACTCCTACAAAGAGACAAAATGTACTAATAATGTGCATGGTCAGAATAATCATTTTTAATTGATTTTGATTTATTTTGCATTCAATGACACACATTACAATAAAATTATGAGATAATACATAAAAATATAAAAGAAAGAAAGAAATAATTCAATGCCTGCATGACTCTTGTGTTTGTACATCAGACTTGTTTCCAATGGGGTCCAGAAGCCAAGGGAATTATTGCTCAGAAGTGAATATTTACAGATCCGGCTTGTAATATAAACAAACAGGAACAGAAAGGAACAAATATCAGCATTTCATCTACAAAATGCATAAATGTAACAAACAAAAAAAATTGTAATAAAATTTAATATGTTTGCTGCAGGGACACGAGTTCACATCCAACAGGTTTCAGTAAGGGCAACTGTACAAATGTAACAGTGCTATTTTATTGCAAGTAAACTCGCTGGCAGAGGTAAACAGAACACAATCTCGTAAAGATTTAATGATGTTTCATTGCTAATAATACCAATGATATATATTATGGTGGCACCCTTTATGCATTGCATTATGGGATGGAACTAGCAAATGAAGGCTTGGCAGTCAACAGGTTCAAAATATTTACTCACCCATTTTAACATTCAGTCGAAAAATGCCCAGATATGCATCAGCAACAAGAAGCTGATCTTCTGCCTCAAACTTCATTCCCAGTGGCCTTCCACAAGTTGGCTCATTTTTTTCGGAGCCTAGAATGATAAACATAGGCCTATAATTTATTTTTTAACTAATCAGGAAGTGTAAATATAATCAATATATTTACAGGTATTTGTATCTATATCAGCGATTTCCCTTGAACTGTTTGTTGCCAGAGAGGTTTTCATTTTTGTCTTTTTAATAAATTATTACACATTGTATAGTACATATAAATGCTTTTCAATTATTACATATTACAGTATATAGTACATATATAAATGGTTTTCAATTATCATATAGTATACAAATACTGACTGCTCATGAGGGGAATGGTGAAATATATTGCCCTGAAGTGATGTGGAGACCATAATAATAATAATTATTTAATTTCCTCAAGAACAGTAACAGGAGGAGGGAGAAGTCAAGGAGAAACAAAATTCCTATACAATGTTTGGCAACCTCAAAAGATCAAACATGAAAGGAAAAAAAAAAAAAAGAAGAAGAACAGTCACCACAACAGCAAGGATACCCAGCAGAAACATAAAAACATTGATGAAGAGATTGTCATAAATATTGCCAAATCCAAAATTTTCTTTATGGTTTACTGCATATTTCAATCAATCAAAATATGTTTTAAGTTTCATTCAAAGTCATTTATGTTAACAGATTTTTTTAATTTATTTATTTTTTTTAGTTTTATTAAAAAATAACTGAGGTAGGCCTAACGAAAAAACAGCACTACCACATGAAAAAGAGAAAAATAATATAAGAAATAAAATTAACAGATAAATTACAATGCTAAGGCAATAATAAATAAATAAACATGTATTGTAAAACTGAAGCAAACATAAATAATAGGCCAAAGAAATAAACAGCTCTACGTAAAGCAAATAAAGTAAACAGAAGAGAAAAAAAAAAATAGAGGTCTTAATATCAACAGAAAGTAAAATCCTACCTAACCTGTTCATAAGGACTTGAAGACAATTAGTATTTTGGATACTACAATTTGACCAGACACAACAACAATAATCAAAAAGAGGAATTACTAAAACATTAGCTAACA
>NW_022759028.1:0-587 GCF_011630105.1 Anneissia japonica
GTGTCACGATGCGCTTTGTCGACGAGCGCACGACTTTTGCGCAGACGCACGCTATTAAAAAAAAATCAGATGACAAATAAAATTGTGAACAGATGTGTATTTTAGGGAAAGAGGCGTACGAACAGAAGAGTGGAGGCAGAGAATGCGGCTTCGTCGAAGCCGCTTCTTTCCTTCTTCCTCCTCTCTTTGATCTAGCCAGTCCCCGAAGTGTACCAACGTATCCACGAATCGGGTGGAATATCGACCGATACGTGGTTCACACTTTGTGGGGTCGTTTGACCACCGAAATCGATCGGATATCTTGTTGTGTTGGAAGATGCTAATAAAAAAAACAAAACTCAAAAACACAAAAAAATACTTGTTTCAACTTGTTTTATTATCTTTTCTCATATTATAACAGGCAATTCCAAGAAAAAAAAAAGGTAGAATATCGGCCGATCCGTGGTTGGGTTTGCTTGCGTCGGTCGATGTTTCACACTTTGTGGGGTCGTTTGACCACCGAAATCGATCGGATATCTTGTTATGTTGGAAGATGTTAATAAAAAAAAAAACAAAAAAAAAAAATCAAAAACACAAAAAATATTTGT
>NW_022759029.1:0-637 GCF_011630105.1 Anneissia japonica
AAATATGTTACTCTGAGAAACTAATTAAATTAAAATTAAAAAGGAGCTTTAGTTCTAAGTCTTACATTTAAACTACATACAATATTGTGTGGTGCCAAGATTGGTTTAGAGATATTCTAACAGCCTAAATATCTTGTACTAACATATGAATTATGTGTGTATGGATAAATAAATCATAATACATACTGAAAGATGGACCAATACCAGCAGGTCTTGGAGGATCAGCAATTCCCTTAGGCTGTGGTTCCCCGCCATACTTAAAGAAAGCCTGAGCTGCCCATTCAGACACTTGTTGGTCCTGGGCAACCCGTGAACATGCCAAAATCAAACAACTAGCACAAGCTTGATCAATCTAAGACAAAAGTTATCTATTATTATTCATTTAGAATGTCACATCAATCTTCTATCATTAGATTCAAAATTTGATACAATCAACAATACAACTTAAACCTACCATGTGCAATTTGAAAAATGTCTCAACCATGTGATTGTCTGGTCCGCCATTAGTAACCATGAACTGCCTGAGCTGGTCTACTGGGCGTAGCTTGGTTACCAGGTAGCTACCCTTAAGATTCAAAGTAGCAAATAAGGAAAAAAGATCACTCAAATGAGGTTAATAATTTGCTTACTACAGGTA
>NW_022759030.1:0-656 GCF_011630105.1 Anneissia japonica
GGACAAGTAAAGTGAGTAGGATCCATCGTTGCTTCGTTGACGGTGGCTCCTGTATCGTCTTGATCGACTGACTGTTTTGCTGCCTCTGAGCGATTAACTTTTGACGTTGCTTCGGATAGATTCAGACGTTCGTACTGTTTTAGGTACACGTCGAGACGATCTCTTTTATATGCTTCGATCGAGAGACCATGACGTCATCATACCATCTCCGAAACCCTTGACGTCATCGTTACAGATCGGAGGCAAACGTAGGAACGCATGACGTGATTGGTCTGTTGAAAACATATGATAGGCCAATGACGACATCGGTCTGAGAAACGATGATTACCATAATACGCACCTTGACGTCATGGGGTGCACCCGACGCTGTATAAAACAGTCCTCCAAACACAAAACTCTCCACTTTGCGACGAAGTTCAATCAAGTACTTCGATGAAGATGGAGAAATTCGAACCTAAGAAACTGTTGGAGATAAGAACAGGCATGTCAGGTTTGCTGAAGACGTGCGGAGGCGGAGAGGCACCCCTTGCAGAGGCTGTGACGTTCATCGCAAACATCGATTCCAGAGACGTTCCGACGATCATGTTCTTTGACGGGCCGGATGG
The DNA here is from genome assembly GCF_011630105.1 of Anneissia japonica. Lineage (NCBI taxonomy): Eukaryota > Metazoa > Echinodermata > Crinoidea > Comatulida > Comatulidae > Anneissia > Anneissia japonica. The sequence continues at coordinate 606 of NW_022759030.1, forward strand.
TCCTTTCGCCAAATGGTGCACGCCGTTCGTGGCCGACCAGTTTCTCGAAAC
>NW_022759031.1:0-1257 GCF_011630105.1 Anneissia japonica
AAGTTTACTGCCTTAGGTCAAAGGTCACATCTTTGCTCACACAGCGTGCGGGCTCCTACATACACATTCATGCATAGTGTATCAAAAACTAGGCTAGATATGCTCATATAGAATCGTGCCATAATAAGCACAAATATCAATAATCAATACTAAGCTACAGTGCAGCATTATCTCTAGCACATAAACATATAGACAATTAGTTTTAATAAAACCTATGCAAGTTTTAAACTAACAATTTAACGATATTTACCTCAGAACATAAGGTACCATAACTACCGTTTTAACTAGTTGAACTGAAAGCGCCCCAAAGAGGGCTCACTTCCAAAAACTCATTAAACAACAATGTTAAAGACATTACAGCCATTCTCTCTTATTTTCGTACAAAAAATATATGTGATGTATTTAAAATTGAACGCCAGTCTTACTGTCAAATAAGGGCTCCAACCATGGTATAACTAAGGTGGGTGTGACCCCTATTAATAACCTATCAACAAGTTTTAAACCGTGCAGACTTCCTTAGAGGGTGACATTGTTACAAATAAATAATAATGCAGGAATATAATTATACCGCTATAATTATTTTTAAACCATCATTTTTTTCTATTAATTAGTATGAAATTTAAATCACAATCATACATTCTATTTTTATTTTTAAAAATTATTCGGTTATTTATTCTTTGCAGATACGAAGTGCCTCTGTCTCTGGTCACCGGTCCACTTGCTAAGTGTTTCAGCCGTAATCAGCGCAGGAGCGGTAACCCCACCAAGTATCCTCAAGCTCGGAAAATCAAACCGTTTCCGCTGCTGTGCCAAAACACTTCTACCTCTTATTGGAGTGGCAAATAGTAATTTTTTAGTACGTACAAATGTATTTTTTAACACTTGTTTCTGGTGATGTCAATTGAAAACTGAAAACTCACTACATCCATAATTGCAACCAAATACATTTGATCAATTTTGTAATATTTATATAAAAAAGGACGTGGATATTACGAAACACTTACAAAATCTTTATACAGTAAACAGGGAAGAGAGTATTCCCTGCAGTAAGTTATGAAGAAAGTGCATTTTTTAAAGCTTTAAAAGTATTTCTTTCAGTTTATTGTATTTAATTTTAAATCTCAGAGTACTTGCATTTGTTTTTGCTGGACTCCTGTGTTCAGGTTGTGTACTATTTTATATATATATATATATATATATATATTATAGAACATAATGTTATGTGTATATTATACGTGTTATGTGTATATTATACGT
>NW_022759032.1:0-1316 GCF_011630105.1 Anneissia japonica
TTTTTAGATATTCATCTACCTGTTGCAATAATGCATATATCCATATATTATCACATGCAGGGAATATTGAAGATTGCTTACGTTTCTGTGACACACACACACACACACACACAATTGTCGTATTTATCCAAATTAACACCCCTCTTTGAATAAATTCCCCCTTCAATAAACGCTCCATCCAGAGCATCAGTTGGAATAAATGCCTCCTTCAAGTAAACGCTGTGGGCCATTTATTTTTTCCTCAAATAAAAGCAAGATCATTCTCAACACATTCTATGTGTTGTACTGTAGTTCAAAATTTACATTGAAATAAAGGGGCATTTATTTGAGTATATATATCAATTTTACACCAAAAAAAAATAAATAAATAAATAAATGGCTCCCTCAAATAACTTCCCCTCCCCCCACAAACCCTTCTCAACAATAAATGCCCCAGACGTTTATTCAAATAAATACAGTAATTATTTTGTTTAACCTAGAGAATAATATTAATGGTAAATAGTCCAATTTTGATTGAATGTATTTTGCTAAAAGTCTCAGTGCACTTTACATTAGAAATTTAAAAAAAAAACCTCAATAAAGCAAAATATAAATTAAAAGATATTTAAATTCTGTAGACGAATAGGAATTCTCCAATTTATCTGCCACCCCATTGAAAAAATATCAAATTGTTGCAAACCAAAATGATAGATACAATGCATTTATCCAGATCCTATGTTGAAAAAAACATTCAAAATTAGATCAAGGTGTACCTGTTAGCTCAGCTTTGTAAATGATTTCATTGAATTGTTTTGAATCAAATGGGAATTAGGGTGTAGTATATGGGAGCTATTGGGAGCTGTCAAATCAAATTGTAGTACAGCAAATGTCTATTGAATCGACAATACAAATGAAAGAGAAAGTAGAAGTAGTAATAACAATCCATCACAGTGTGCCTTTATTGTGAAGTAACACGCTAGAGAGTGGTTTGGGGTTGCATTGCCAGGCCCTTGGGACGGCTTGGCAAATGCAGCGTAACATTGGCTTTCCTGCCTGATGGGCGCTAACTGTTACAACATTGTGCAGACGTGGGGCATCTGCGATTGTGGTCTGGAACACTTGAGATGGTAGGATATTCACGTAGGTGGAATTAAGTTTAAAGCTTCTTTAGTGCGTTGAGTAACCATTTGGAACAAGTTGGCCATGGAGAAATATAAGACCACATTGTGTGTGGTTATTGTGCTGGTCTATGTACTGATACTTATATAATGTATAACAATATAATATATATAAATATATATTTTTCAAATTAGATATATATATATATATATATATAC
>NW_022759033.1:0-6571 GCF_011630105.1 Anneissia japonica
ATCCATCTAAAAAAATTACTACTTCTTTGTCATGTTTCACCAAGAACTTTTCAACTGAATCAGGATCATTCAAATCATTCTTTTTAATTATTGCATTTGAATCAATTTTTTCCATAATTTTGTCTAAGAACTTTACACATGATTTAATTTCCCTGATATTCATCAGAAACAGTAATTTATCAGCAAAGACATGTTCCTCATCAGTAGCCCACTGATGAGCAATATATTTAAGGAGAGTAGTCTTGCCCATTCCTCCCATCCCTGTTATTAATACCTTACATGCATCTGTTGATTTAATAAGACCTAATACCTTTGTTAAGGATGCAGGTTTACCTGCCTGTATTATACTTGTTGACTTGTTCTTGTTCTATTTGTTGTTCTTTATCACTTGTATACTCTTCATTTGTATATTCTCCATCTGTATACTCTTTTTCTTTTTCTTTGACTTGTTCTCTTTTGTCTTTTCTTGTTGACTGAAGTAAGACGACTTCAGTAAATGTGTATGTAATATCTACGATATGACTTTTATGCCAGATTGATGGTGTCACTCTATTCAAATCCTTATATGTTTGTTTTTGCATTGTTATCAGGGAATCTTTGATAATTCTGTCTGGAATAGAGAATCAAACAACAATAATATAATTCTGCTATTACTTATATAGAGATATTTTTGAATTTTAGAAGTATTTATTTTAATATTATACATGAATGCTCACATTAGCATTGTATAGTCATTTAGCTATTTGACACTACCTACTGTACATAATCATTAACATATTTTATCTCACTATTAGTAGTGTAGTATTATATTTCATTTACATGTATTTTATATTTAAAAAAATATTTTATTGACTAATCTATTTTCAGTTCATTATACTCATCATTTCATTTCCATTTTTGGATATAGATACAAATAGAGCTAAATAAACATCCACAAAATTAGCAATTTCTCCCTGTAGAGTCAACTTATCATCATCCCTATTATCACCATAATCGTCTCCATTATGATCATTATTAAGATCATCATCCCCATTATCAGCATAAATGATTAGTTTTTGGGTACTGGTATTATTGCTTTTGTGAACTGGAATTTTACTACAACTCCAGTTATTTTTTCTGATCATAGCAGCTACAGTAACATTAACTAAATTTCAACAAGGCATATCTGTCATAGTTAACAATGAAGCAGATGCCCTGCACATACCACAGTTACTACTAATATTTTCTGCTATTGAATAACAAAGAATGAATAAATCTGTTTTTATATCCATACCTTCCTTGCTTGGCAAATCTGAGGGCTTCGTTGATGATTGTAATCCAAATTCATTACCTGTGTAGAAAGTCAATATTGTGTTGATGTTTCAAACATTAAATCAAAATTATTCCATCTTCTGTACAAAACCAAAAAAAACCCCAAAAAACTAACAAATTTGTTATTGTATGAAACCAACTACAGATATTTAATAAAGTATTTACATTTATAAAACCTAAGACATACTTTTTAATTAGTACTGTTTTTGACACCGGGGCTGCAAATGTGAAGTGGGGGCTCGATGCCCATACCAAAATATTTTAGTAGATATAGACAGTTTCTAGCAGACATAAAGCCCTAGTTCAGTAGACACTAATAGGCTGTTAGTAGATTTTCATTTCACATGTATACTAAGGATTTTATCATTTGAGGCATGTTGTGGCAAAATGGCTAAGTTGTAGTAAAAATTGAAATTCAAGTTATTGGTATTTTCAGATACCTGAGTATGTGATCTTTAAAATGAGGGGTCATTCATTCAAATTGGACATTTCAAACCTAAGTTATTGGAAAGTGAAAGTACAGTACTCTTAGAGTCAAGATAAACAGGATTTTGAGTAATTGCCTTTCAAAGTTATTTGTGCATACATTGTTTAATATAATGAACTATGAACAATAACGTTAAATAAACAATTTGTTAACCACTTCCAGAACTAATACTTTGAGACATGATTAATAAGACATTAATCTGTTAACCTATAGTGAAAAACAAATTTGGATTTTTAGCAATGTTTTGAGCTCCCATATTTTATAGCTCATTTACTCAATACTGGACTGTGCAACAACTTTACCATTTCGCCACAACATGCCTCATTTAGTAGTACTTTAGTAGTTAATTGAAAACAAATTTCTATGTCAGGAATCACAGGACTAGCATGGCTATTGTTTAATGAATATGGATGTAAATACTATAACTGAAGCTACCAAATAGTATCCATCACCCAGTACACACCTTCATTTAACTTCAGTCTATTTGATGTTGATGCTTCTCCTTTACCTGTACGAAGAAACCAAAACTGAGAATGTGAACATTAGCAGCATAGCAAAGCGTCACATATAAATTTTACCAAAGTTTTATAAGAAAATCATTAAGAATACATTTAGCATCCTGTATAATGCAGTATTTTATCAGTGTGAAAACAAAATGTACACTAAAAATTATGATACTCAAATTAATTAAACATTATTACAATGACAACTTCTGATTTAAACCTACCGGAGCATACACTCCTCTAATGTTGGATGCAATGACAGATGATATTTTCTCCTTTCTATTTCTTGATATGTTCTCCCCTCCTTTTGAATTATTTTAACGCTGCACAGTTTTTTTTCCCTTTTTTGTCTGATGTTTGTCTTGTCAAACCTGTGCTTTTTTTTAATGTTTTGTGTCCCCTTTTTTGTGTTGTGTTTTGGATTTTTCTTGTGTGAAGTTTGATGTTTTTCTAGATTTAAGTAATAATACTAAGAACAACTGGGGAAATAGATCATTTTTTGTTGCTGCTCCCAAAATCTGGAATTCTCTGCCCATACACATCAGGTCAGCAGAAAATATCATTATAATCAAGCCCAGACTAAAGAAACATCTGTTCGACCAGCACTTCCTCAATTAATTATTCACTTTCTCGCTCCAATTTTCTACTTCATATTTTTTCTGTCTTGCTTGGCTCTGGCACCATGAGCGCACCATGTGGATACTGGTGCCTTATAAATATCCATTATTATTGTTATTATTATAATGGAATTGTAATTTTGTTTAATTGAACTGTAATTTTTAATAATGTTTTTGTACACTTTTAATTGTAAATAAAATCCTCAATTCAGCCTTTGGCTGCTATGGATTTATTTTTGTATAATTTTGATTTTCAAAATTGAATAAAGATATAAAGAGGGTTCCTACAGTTGTAGTAGATTGAGCATGATTTACAAACTAGACATTTGCTTGAGAATGAAATGTGAAAAATTGGAATACTCATAATATTGCAGGTATAACACAAGTGGCAAAAACTAAATTTTAAAATTGATCTTGCTTTCCATTTATAAAGCAGTACTGTAAAATGACTAAACTAAAATCATGTTTACATTTTCATTGCTCAGTCACATAAGCCAATTGTTGTCTACAGAAAATTACAAAAAAATTACTACTTATTATTTGCTCCCTTATACGATTATTCCAATACTACTAGAAAATACAGATGAAAACACAGATAAAATGGGCGGCGGAAGTGGTCCGGCAGATCAGGCGGTCGTCTGACCAATATTTTGCAGACATGATAAATATTATATTGAAATAATATTTTTTATTAATTAAAAAATAATTTCTCCTAGTTTTTACTTCAGTTACACTTTTAAAAAAATTATTAATACTTATTGAGTGCCCCGTGTTAAAACGCTATAACCATACACATCAAAAGAGCAAATTTTGGCTGTTGATGGCAGTAGTGGATTCGAGGGCCGACTCGCCCTCCCCGTATATATTTCAAAATAAATAAAAGAATAAATGGATTAAAAAAAGAAAATTGTATTAAAATATAAATTTAAGAGTGCCCTTTGCGGCCACCTAAAGGTGCCAAAACCATATATTTTTTTTTACCTCGATCAGGACATAGTCCTTCTAAGGTTGAGTGGGCGGAGCCCCCTCGCACTCAGACATTCTTGATATTTTGAGGTCTTAACAGATTTTGAAGATGCAATATGAACTAATACGATTAAATTCAAAAGAATCGTAATATAATTAAATCGAGGTCGAAGTAAAACAAATCTCTACAAATTAGATATACACATAGCCTAGATGTGAAATATGCCACTTTCAACTATGTGGTGTTTCAGATTTTCACTACATGTCAACATATTATGTAAAATTATAAAACAAGAGTGAGAGTGTTACACTGTGGGCGACCGCAAGGTTCAAAATTTGTCTAGTTTTTCTTCCTTGAATTCGTCGTTCTAGTGATATTTTAGTGTCCTGCTGTTTAATTATACTTTCGCTATGTATCTAAGTATAGTATTATCCTGTTTAAAGCTCTGCTTGCTGTTGGTTTTCGATGGCATTCGCAGCAGTTTGTCGACAGTACCACCTATTCCCATGTTACCTATCTCATGTATCCCATAGTTCGGTAATGTAATGTAGTTTGATTTATATAGCGTTTTATACCGGAGTCTCAATGTGCTTGAGGTGTGGACTAGTTAGTTCAGTAACTTTCGTAAGTACCACTATACGTCATCGTAAAAATACATAAAGGGTAATATTATACTCTTGATTAAGCAGTGGTACTTAGCTATAAAAAACCATGTGTGGTGCAGCACATATTCAAGAGTGGTGCTTCAAGTATTTATGGTATAGGATTTATGGCAATATGAAGGAACTGTCTGGATAATCCAATCTAGCTTTCTAATAAACTGTTTTATTATTACTGAAATTAATTCAAAATTTATGAATTATTGTGTAATTCTTGATGAGAAGCAATGGAAGCAAAAGCTGTGGGACTGTCACAGTCTATGTGCTCAAATTTCATACAAGTAGTGGTTTCAATTTTTAATTTTCTCCCTTTTTTCTTCTCTTATAAATTCTTCTCCTGAGGGGGCAGCCCTAGTCCCCATTCCCTCTGGATCCACCCAACCTTTCTAGGCATATCTTTTCTGTATAGATCTTGCTTGGACTAAAGTTTGCAAAAGATCAATGTATAAAAAGTGGAGGGTAGAAAATCCCTGCACAAACACATAGGGCAAACGTGGCATTAGCCGCAGCAGATAGAGGCATGAAAATCAGACAGAAGTAATATATTTTCCACATTTTAAAATACTTTTTTCTGATTTGGAAGAATACTTGTTCTTACCTACTTTTAATTATTTTAACAATTATTTAGAGCGACCAAAAATTAATTGAATAAATCACAGACAAAAATTATCAGATGAATTATACTGACCATTCTCTACATCATTATAGTTATTCACGAAAAATAAACACACAATCATTCAGCACGCAGTACATACCTTTGTCTAAATTTGGCCTTTTTAATGTTGATGCTTCTCCGTTACCTACTGAGGAAATAGAAATTGACAATTAGTACTGTCACGACATTGACTGGACATAAGACACAGAAACAAAATATATATAAAATCAACTGGTTTTAATTAAATAAAAGCTCGTTTTGCATATCCCATGACAATGTGTTGTGCTATCTCCCAGAATCGTTATCACTGTAATAGTGCATTCGAAGTACAGATCATCTACTAAGTCTTGCTAACTGCTAGGGCTTTTCCCCTCAGTCTGCAATATCACTTTAGTATATTTGGTACATATGTCTTGAGTATAGGCTACTTGGCTCTACCTCCTCCGACCATCTATAAATGAATACAACATTTATATAGAATGGTATGCTAATGGTATTCATTTTCTATCAAAATACGCTTTAACATATTATACATAGCATATATTTATATGTATATACATATTGAAGGTAAGTATTCCCATAACATATCAAAATACATGCACCATTAGTACTACTACCCTATATATGCCAATAGGTAGATATTCTGATTTATCAACTATTAACAGTACTCACGGTCAATTCTTTACTTCATTTCTTGATTCAAAAATACTGTGAAGCTCTCTTACTATCTATCACTCACGTATAATTACTTTAAGCTTTTACATATAAGCCTTGTACTTTTATCTTAAAATGTGCCTCGACTGATATGTCCTTTAACCGACACTCCTCAGTCCACATATTTCCTTTAAGATATTCTATCTCTATCTTCAACTCCTGGCTAGATACCTTTAAACTAACCATTTTAAACACATTTGCATACTTTTACACTCCACTTAAATGCACGAATCATACACTGCCACTTTGCCTTAACCTCATTAATATTCATGTAACTTATTTCCATTCACAGACCGTTTTAACTTGAGTCATAACACTATGCATATTCATTAGTTCACGATTTAGTTAGCAGTGCTGCAAAGTAGAATGAAATATCCTAAATATTGTGACAAGTACATTAGCAGCATCTACAATAGACAACACTGTAATTTTCCTAATCTGAAGAGTGGCTTAGCTATATGTTTCAAAATTAATAATGTGCAGAATTGTATATTATATATATATATGTATATTATATATATATATATAAATATCAGGACCCCAACGGAAATAAACCTATGTAATTGGTTTTCTTGGGCTATCCTGGTCGATATCAACTTCTTTTTTTTTCATCTGCTCCTTTTTAATTTTTTTTTTTTTTTTTTTTTCAAAATTTAAC
>NW_022759033.1:7302-11210 GCF_011630105.1 Anneissia japonica
GATATACAATTATCAATCAAACTAAAGTCAAGCCATGTTGTGTATCATCTTTACACTGTAATCAATCAACATTCATAGTTAACATTGTATCCATGTTTTACTTAAAACAATACTGTACACTAAAATCCACTCACCAGTTCATGGCAAATCATTTGTCTATGTAGATCAGTATAACCAAGTTTGGTACAGTATAATAATCTATAAAGGTAACATTATAAATAATACATGATAATAACAACATAACCAATAAATAGTAAACAATAAAGAGCGCCACCTACAGGCAGCCATAATGAAAAGCGCCACCAATGGTTAGCTTTTCTTATTCAATCTTATCACTAATGAGGCCAACTTAAATTAGATATAATGTATGATCAGTTGTCTGGTGGGATCAAAATTTACTTAATTACATCAAAAATATATAATAATGTAATACTTCAGATTGCATACATTATGTAATTGTAAAATAACATAGTAATAGTACTGTAGAATTCAATTCTAGAACAGTTTCAGTTTATGACACTGTATCTGATCAAATGATTATAAAGTCAATGATTATTAAATCTATAGTAATCAAAAGGTATCTGATCAAGCTTAACTAACTTCAATAGTTAACATAATAAAAACTTAATCGTAGGAACAATTCCAGACACTGCATAATTTAAAGTCAATGATCATGAAAGTAATCTGGTTAATTACTACTTAATGGTAATTACAAAACACACTGTACTTCTACACAATAGCTCAGTATGATAGTTTTTATGTCTAAGCATATTATATCTATTTATATATGACATTTATTTGAGTATAAGTAAATAAAATAAATGTACATGTCTCAAATTATGTCAAAGTGTCCGGCGTTTATGTTAACAACTGCAGTGTTATTTTATACAATCGAGACATACGTGGAACATCATCGACTAAATCGATCAGATATGAATTTTGGTATCCATCTTGACACAGAAAGCCTCCACGAAAGACGTCGCCTAGAGAAATACTGGCTAAAACTTGCCGATACGAGATCAGATATTATTTTCTTATCTCAGTGTAAACTACTGAACATCATTCCCGAAGGCCTACGAATCAGAAATCCGATTCGCCATACTTCAAACAATCCAAAGATTATTGCCAATGCGGAAAAAATATGCCGCCATAGCGAAGTTCAAATACTGAACTTGACTTTGCAAGAGGCATATGCGACTCAACGAAGAGTATCACACGATGCAGCTGCTTCTGAATCAAAACTCAAGCAACTCACCGACTCACGTGAGAACATATCTAGCACATTTGACTTCCTTAACCATGCTTATGAAACGTTCCTACACTGCAGGCTGATTATCAAGATCTGGAAAATGGAGAAATTGATCAGTGAAGACAAGCACCTGAAACACTTGCTATCAACTAAGAACACTTTCCTATTCGGAAAATTCCCAAGCTACCTTCATCCATACAGTAACCAAGGTAAGACTTGCTCTTCCACTATCGTCAACCTCTCAGATCGAAATCTGTCATCCACCGAACATCAAGTTCTTCAAAAGGTCTGTCATTTTGCCCCACAAGAGACATTGATCCCATCAAATTATGCTCAGACATCAACCAATTCAATCGCAGGATTAAGCTAGCGGAATTCTTTGCGGATAAAGATCATAACGCACGAAACTCAATATCTAAACCCTGCTCGCTTACTAAAGAATGGAACCCGCCTAACAACAGAAATGCCTTCATCGAATCTTTCGTGGAAAAAGCTAAACATCATGCTGACAAGTTCATCCAAGAAAATTCCGAACCATCCATGAAAAATCTCACCCCTGTGGAATTCAAAGCATTAGCCACTCTACGAAAGGATAAATCAATCATCATAAAACAGGCAGATAAAGGGGGAGCAATCACTATCATGAACAGAAATGATTACATACAGGAAGCAGAGAGACAATTATCTGACGATTCATGTTATTAGCTATTGGACAATGACCCAACCAAGAAATATAAGAAAGAACTCGATGCTTTAATTTGTAATTTACAATCTGAGCTCCAGCCTATGGTAAGCAACCTTATTCCTGACTACCCCAAACCTGGTACATTCTACACCATCCCCAAACTACACAAATTACCGAAACTCATTCACGACAAATTGCAAGCATCTAGGCATACACAGCAAACACAGGATACGCAATATTCACTTCAAAATGAAAACGTTTTTAAGATTGCCAAAAACATGCCTATTTTTCCTCCCGGTCGTCCTATTGTTTCTAACAATAGGCACTCTCACGGAACGCTTATTCGGTTTCATTGACAGTATCCTCAACCCATTACTCCCCAATATACGTAGCTTCATTCAGGACACTACTCACTTTCTCAGGAAACTTAATGACATTGATACATTGCCTCATAACTCAATATTAGTCACTATGGACGTCACTGCTTTGTACACCAATATTACACACAAAGACGGTCTCGTCGCTTGTAGAGAATTTCTCACTAAATTTCTGCCTGACTACGACATTCGAGACATCATTTCTATTATCGAATTCATCTTATCGCATAACCACTTTCACTTTAATGAAAAACACTATAAGCAAATCAAAGGCACGGCCATGGGTACAAAAATGGCACCAGCATACGCTAATATATACATGGCCCACTTCGAAGATTCATACGTTCACCGATATCCCCTACAGCCTTTACATTACGTCAGATATATTGATGATATATTTTTCATCTGGCCACATGGCGAACATGCACTCAAAGCGTTCATAAATTCTATCAACAACACCAATCACAGTATCCGTTTCACATCAACCCAATCATTCACTGATATCGCTTTTCTTGATGTCCTTGTACGAGTCGATAAGGATCGTATCAACACCACATTATATACGAAACCTACAGATAATCATACCTACCTGAACTACAAGAGTGCCCATCCTGAAAACATCAAGCATTCCCTCATATACAGTCAGGCCCTTAGAATAAAGCATATCTGCTCTACCACAGATGAACAAAACAAACATACAGGTATTCTTATTAGTAAATTGATTCAAAGCGAGCATCCACTTAAAGTCATTAAACACAACTTAGAGAAAGCCTCCCATAAAACTCGTGAACAACTCCTCACGTACAAACCTAAAACAGAATCCAAACGTCTACCTTTGGTATTTAACCACAATTCTCGAATTAACGACCTGGCTAAAAATCTCAAACAAGATTTTAAACAAATTACAGCTAACCTACCTAACATCAGTGCCTTTCATGAATCCCCCATCTTGGCCAGGAGACAAACCCCCAACCTTAAAGCCATTTTAACTTCATCTACACTCCCGACCGCCATCACTATTCAAGGTAACCAACCATGTCAGAATGCACGCTGTAATATTTGTGATCTCCTCATCACCGACCAACGAATTACATTACCAGCACTCAATAACACCAAAATCACAATACACCCACCTCCTCTCACTTGTAATGCTCACAACATGTACCACTTGTAACGGGGTTTGCTATGTCGGAGAAACGGGTTGCTTTTTCCGTAACAGATGTAATAACCATAAAAGTTCTATCAGAAATAAATATAACCTTCCTGTAGTTAAGCATTTTAATCAAGTTAACCACTCATTAAATAATATGAAATTCATTCTTATAGCCAGCGGAATTAGGTCATTGGCAGATAGACGATGCGCCGAAATTAGATGGATTCCTAAATTAAATACACATAAATGTGGTGCAAATAAAGATTTGGGCTTCGCATCTTCATATTCATTCGCCAAATAAGACCTTATACTTATCATAGCATATCGTTCAATATATTATATCATTTAATTTTCTGCATCAATTTTAAGCATATATATCTATATTTTTGTTCATATATGCCCTGATTTTATATCTCCATTTCACATAGTTAGTAATATATATGC
>NW_022759034.1:0-1535 GCF_011630105.1 Anneissia japonica
TGTCTTAATTATAAGCTTCAACAGTTTTCTATTTGTGATCTGTTTAATAGATTAAGAACTTAATGATTTGTATAAAATTACATTGGCATATTTTTTTTTAATGTATGGACAATATTATAATGATAAAAATATATTAGTATTTTACAATAAAATAAATTATGGGTAAGCCTTTCTAAATCTTCAGATATACTACTACCTCGGTGCAGGTATGCAATTTAACAAAATGTGACCTAATCAGCTGTGGTAGAAATTTGTTGAATATCGATATCGGTTTTGTAATTTCTTTTTATATTATGTTTTAGATACTGTTATATTTATATTCAACCCTGTAATTCATTGATTTCAATCAATTTGAAAACGAAAAAGACAACATGAAGGTAAGTTCATTTACATAAATGTGTAATCTATTTGCTAGCGTATATTTTTTTTAAATTCAAGTGATCCTTTATTCTAAACTTCTGTGTATTAAACTAGGCATTATTTACTTTCATATTTCAAAGCTACAGCATAAACCTAAATTCACAGGGTTAAGAAACAGTTAGATAACGTGACATTTAAATACAATAACCATAGTAATGTAACGCATGGATTTGCAGTATTTAATTTATTTTTTATTCACGATCTTCGATTAGTGTCCAAACAACTTTGATAATGGTTTTTGATAGACCCAATTTTGTATTGGAATAAATGATTGATAGGCCCAATATTGATTTATTGAAAGTTTATAGGCCTATACCCCTTCCAAATTAAGTAAATAACATATCCAATACTGTACTTCTATTAGAATTATCTCACATATTTTGTTTTACAGCCAACGCTTACTTGCAACGTATGTAACAAAGTTTTCCAAACTCGCTTCAACTACAATAGACACCTTTCCCGTCACACAGATGTCAACCAGCACCAATGTGATAAGTGCGGTAAAGTATTTGCAAGGCATGACAATTTTGTTCGACACCTTAACAACAAGCATGGTAGTGAAAATAATGCGCAAAGTGGGTATGGTACAGACCAAGTAGATGAACCTACAACCAAGCGACAGAAGTTATCTAACAATGGGCGTGATTTTTATCAAGTCACAGATATGACGGAAGTTGATATGAAAAAATTCAAGACGAAAGCAATCCAGTACACCGTTAAATTCAACGACGATTTAGATATTCATGATTCAACTACCGTCCTAATTACGCTGCATAAAGTTTTTCAGAGTCTCATCAACACCTTGACGGATGGAGCTCATCCCGATGATCTGATTCGTATGGTGGTAGAGTGTCCAGAATTAGATTATCCGATACAACTTCCATTGATGAAAAAACGACACTTGACGGCAGAACTGTTTCTTGCGAGAGTAGAGCGAGTACTACTGTCAGTCGTACGAAGAATTCAGCATCGATGGGTCACTCGAAATACAGGTTACGCACGTACAAATGCCCAGAGGAGGAAAAATTCCCAAAAAAAGATACGTCGACCTGGAACGCTTCTTAAGAGAAAAACAATGTATTATTAGAATTCAAAATAAAGATGAAATATGTTGC
>NW_022759035.1:0-1056 GCF_011630105.1 Anneissia japonica
TATATATATATCATATATGTCAACTTACGTCGGAATTTTGTCCGTGAGGCATTCGAGAAGCCAACTACATATTTAACTAGATTTTATTTAAAGCTTTATCTACACTATAAAATTTTATGTGACAAAAAAAGTGATGTGCCCATAATGGGTACGATAAGGTCATATCACATACTATGAAATTGTATAAAAAAAAATGTTTAACTCTTATTTTCCATCACATTTTATGTAACCCCTTTTTCGTCAAATTTGATAGTGTAGACAAAGCTTAATATTACAGCTATCTTTTTTATTGTTGCACAGTTCGATTACCTTTTAGGTGTGTGTCGACTTTTAAATATAATTCGTTTGGACGTTTCTATTTCCAGGGTATCGCATTAGCATGCGATAGTGTGATCTTTCGCAGACACCTAAAGATATTAATTCCCAAATTATGAAGGTACGTGACAATTATACAAAACCACAATACACTGCTATCACCTCGGTGCAAAAAAGCATTATCAAAATATGTCAATCTTTAATTCCGTACGACAAAAAAAACAGTAGTTGGCCTAGACCTAGTTATTTACATTGGGACAATTTATTATTATTTATTCAACTATACTTTAAGGAGGTGGCTCTAACAGCAAAGCTGACTTGAAGAGGGTGAAATGGCTCTTTAAAGTTTGTTTCATTGGGATCTGAATTATTTTATCATGTGTCTCTCGTCCAGGTTTTCCCACTCCCTTTTTCTAGCCAATAAAAAAGTGATGTAACCAGTGGGTGCTCATGGTATATGGGCAGCGTTCTTTTTATTCAAACATCGAAACAATAGAAGTAACTCAATGTAAATAAATGGCAAATTTAGACCTATTTATGCTCATTGGCCTGGTAGTCGCTCAGCACCCCTTTTTAATCCTATATGCCACTGTAAAATGATTGATTGATTAACATGTTATAGTAGGCTTGTGGTTAGGCGTAATTACCTTTCTTGAATTAAAAAAATTAAATTGGTTGCATATATAGGCTATGTAGGCCAATTAAACACATTGCCGAATGTTGAGTCTCACTAGAAACTCA
>NW_022759036.1:0-942 GCF_011630105.1 Anneissia japonica
AAGTATTTCAAACTTTAATTACAGCATAATTGAAACTTCCTATGTATAGAATATGAGTATATTAACAAGTTCCAGGTATTGATGTTTGTGGGCATGACTTGTGTGGTTGTCAAATTTAAAATACCAATTATTGAGGTCAGACAGTTGACAGTTATACAATCATTCATTTTGTAAAAAAGTGAAGTATATTGAACTGTGCAAAAATCAAGTCTTAATATTTTTGGTTGACACAAAATACAATAAATAAGTGATATTTAAAGAAAAAATGCATTTTATTTTTCAAATTTCCTGCCTTGGGCAGGACTTAGGCCTAGGCTTAGCTAGGCTAGGTACTGTGTATTGTAGGCCTTAGGTTAAGGAAGAAGCCTAAGCCTAGGCTAGGCCTAGGTAGGTAAAAAAAAACAACGATTTTTCTTTTGTGTCCCAACGCCCGTACCTGACCTGTTGCACTTTTTTTACTCAATTCTTATGTTTAGCCTAGGCCCTGGCCTAAACAGTACAGTATACGAACAGAAACACTGCCACTGCACTGACTGACTGAACTAAACTTGATACTTAGCTACACAATTATATCTAGGCCTAGGCTAGAATAAGTAACTAGGCGTAATGTGAAAGGCGTACATTAATGGACAAAAGGAGATTATGTTTTCTTTACTTACCACAATACGCCTTTTTCACGAATCGGTAGACATCTTGAAGTGATGACAAACATTGCGAATCAGCGGTGCGTAACCAACAGAAATAAGATAAGCTTTTGGGCGGATTTTTTGACATCATGTTATTTAAAAAATCATAACTCTATAACGGGGCGTCGTATCCAAAAAAAAATTCCAGCAAAATGTTCTTAAAAGACTAGTCTACACCACTATGTGATTGAAAAAAAAATTGAAAAATGTTGTTGACCTTTGAAATCAAGATTGAAAAATAAAAGCCTATCTCAGT
>NW_022759037.1:0-1042 GCF_011630105.1 Anneissia japonica
TCTTAAAGACTGGCAAATATAATTAGTAAATGGTAATAATTAAAAATTATATGTAAAATGTTAATTTATTTTATTTTATTTATTTATTTATTTAAAACATCTTTAGGCAGGATAACATATACAGGCGAGATCTTACCGCTGTTTTACAATATGGTCCTGCAAACACATATTACAATAACAACAACAAAAGTAACCATCACAGTACAACAAAATAAACAGCAGTTAAAACTTTGGTGGAAAACTATCCCCCGCCGGACACCAACCCGGTACTTCTGAGTCAAGGTTTCGGCGCCAGGAATTACAGCTCAAGGTTATGCTTATCTACAACTTAACTACAATATGGTAAAAACTATCCCCCGCCGGACACCAACCGGGTATTTCTGAGTCAAGGTTTCGGGGCCGGGATTACCAGGTAGGACAATACTGTATAATTACTTAAATAGATAAAAATGGTAGAAACTATCCCCCGCCGGACACCATCCCGGTATTTCTGAGTCAAGGTTTCGGGACTGTCACAACTTTTATCTTAACTACAAACCTAACTAAACAATGATAAAAACTATCCCCCGCCGGACACCATCCCGGTACTTCTGAGTCCAAGTTTCGGGGCCGGGAATAAATGTTTCGGGGCCGGGAATAAATGTTAAGAGTATAATCAATTGCATTTGCACACATCCACAAAATATGTAATATAAAACGGAAGATTCATGATAAAACATTGCACAGTACATACAGACAGTTACGATCCCTGTATAAAATCTTGTATATATTTTTTTTTATTATTATCAAAAACTGTATTAAAAATGATAAAAAAGAAAGCTCCTTAAAACTTTTTGTTATTATTATCATTATTATTATTATTATTATTATTATTATTATTATTATTATTATTATGACTGTCATCATCATGGAAAATAGCATCATTCATAGTCACAAAATATGATTTAAACATAGTGGTATCCCAACCATACGTAAAATATATACATTTACAATACATAGATCAGGAGTGACGCCGCGATTTCCCCTACGGAGGACCGATGTT
>NW_022759038.1:0-896 GCF_011630105.1 Anneissia japonica
TTTAAAATAATAGTTAAGATTATATTAATTAAGATATTCGTAAAGTTCTTGTGAAAGTTATTTACATAATTGCAGTTTATTTATACGACATTTCGACGGATACAATTCGTGTAAACCATCCTGAGCTCTGCTTACCAAAAATACGCGGTAATCGCGCGATAGTATTAGCATTTGCATACATGAAAACACTTTGGCGATGCTTTTGTTTTTTGTTTTTGTTTTGTTTTACATTTACATCCAGCGTCAGGCCCACTGAATTGTTTAAATGCTTAAATAATTGAAAACATAAATTATATAGATTTAATTCTTATATAATTTAAAATGAAACTTTATAATGTACGGTATTTTATAAGATTATTTTTTTTAACAGAATAAAATAGGTAACATTTTATTGAAAAAAAAAACAGATTATACATCTAAAGACGTAAGTTGATTTAATATGCTGAATCATTATTAATGGTATAGGCCTATAATACCTATTATATATTTCTATAAATTAATCAACAAATATCTCATTAATCACACTATCGCAAATAGGCCTATTGAAGTATTATTGAAGTATTATTAATTCTATATTAAAGCATTATTCGAGCACCTTCATTATTATTATTATTATTATTATTATTATTATTTTATGTATTATTTATCAACCATACTAACATTTAAAACATGAATTATGTGGATAAAATTATCATAGAAATTAAACTTATAATTTATAAGTTTATTTTTTAAAACAGCAGAATAAAATAGATAACTTTTTTTTTTTAAACCAGGTTTTGCGTAGACGCAAGTTGATTTAATATATGCTGATTCATCTCATTTATTAAACAATTTTTATTTATTTCGAGCACTGTTATTATTATATTACTGTATTATTATTATTTTTATTATTACTA
>NW_022759039.1:0-3008 GCF_011630105.1 Anneissia japonica
TGAAATATAATTTGGAGAGAGCGTTTGATCAAGTCAGACCTACGTTTTGAATTTGAATTACATTTAAAAAAAATTAGAACTACATTTGGAAAAATTTGAACTACGTTTTTGAAAAATTAGAACTTCATTTTGAAAAACTAGATCTACATTTTGAGAAATTTACGTCTACGTTTTAATAAATTAGACATTGAATTTTGCAATTACATTTAGATTTTAACATTGACTTTTGCTGCGTATGGCACCCCATAGAATGGGAGCTAAACTTATTAAATTATTATTATGAAGTTTTTTTGTACACCCATAGTTCTGAGTTCGTGTTAGCCACGTTAGAGCTGAGTTGTGTTAGCCACGTTATAAGAACTGAGTTCGTGTTAGCCACGTTATAAGAGCTGTGTTCGTGTTAGCCACGTTAAAAGTGCTGTGTTCGTGTTAGCCACGTTAGAAGTGCTGTGTTCGTGTTAGCCACGTTAGAAGTGCTGGGTTCGTGTTAGCCACGTTATAAGAGCTGTGTTCGTGTTAGCCACGTTATAAGTAGCTGAGTTTGTGTTAGCCACGTTATAAGCGCTGAGTATTATTCTTATATTTGTTTATTACTATTATTATTATTGTTATTATTGTTATAACCAGTTATTATTGCATGCCTTGAAGTGTTGATTGTAAATTGTTAAGTGATAGAGATGGGCCTAATTGATAGTCTTGCAAGCAAAATTATCTTTATATGCAATACTGAATAATTGTTTGTAGTACCGATGATGATAGACAGATTTGATTTTCGCAATTTGTAAACTAGTAATGATCTATTGTTCTATGTTGATGCTATGGTTAACTGTATTGTTTAAATTATTACTTGTAAGCCGTGATAATAGTATCATTATTATTATTGAGCTATACATTGATATATTATATATTATTGGAGATCCATGTGTAGAATAATAATAATGAGCTATGTAGTTTAGTGGTTATCATTGTTGTGAATCGTTATACATTGATATATTATATATTATACTAGATCGATGCGTAATATAATAATAGTAAGCATAACTGTTTAGTAATTGTTATTGTTGTGAACTGTTTGATTAGCATACATTGATATATTATATATTATTGGAGATCAATGTGTAGTTTATTGATAAGTGAGCACAATTAGTTAAATATTATTGCTATGTTATGTCATACAAAGTGATAAGGGTATAAATTTCGATAGTTAGCTGGACTTATTGTTAATGTGATGTGTTGTGGTTAATTAATTGATCACAAAATCAGAAGCATGATTTCAAACATCAGAACCCAGCTTTTATTGTTTAAAACTGTCGGGGCCCCATTGAACGAAACTACGGTATTATAGTTTATATTATATTTTTTTAAACTACAATGTCGGGGCCCCTCGCGCCTGGGGCCCTGGCACCCCCCCCCCCCACTCCGTCAGCGCCCGAGTGTGACGCCACTGATTGTAACAACTGCAGATTGTAGCAACCCCACAACGAACGGCGCTTCAGAAAATACAGTACAAGTATACAAATTATTCTCACAAACTTCATATCCTATATCGCGTTGTTTGTGTTAACTTAATTTATTTTTATTTTTTGAAGTATACAGTTTTTTTGAATATTTTAAAATCCTTAAGTTTTTTTTTTATTTTCAATGAAAAATAAATGCGATATTAATATTGACCTTGGTACAATGTAAACATGTATTCATATGACTACTTATACAGAATTTTACTATATTATAGGCCTAGATTTACATTTCGCATGTCTTGTGTTGTTGTAAAATGTATTTCAAAACAGTGATGCTTGGCTGGTTGGACATGGACTTTTGCTGCTTATGGCACAGACACACAAAATGTAAATCAAAACTAGTCAGCCAAGCGTGACGTGGGCCTGTTCCATTAATGATGGGGGAATCATTTTTCGCTGCTGTCCAATGCCGTGAACAACGCTTCCCAGTTCGTCTGCTAATTTTTAATGGTCAGGGTACCGCGATCACAAGTTCAGGCCCGTAGTGATGTGTTGTGATTAATACAGTTTAACCCGAGTTTAAGTCCGTGTCGTAACTTACTGCCGAGGTCCTGTCTCCGTTTTCGAATTCTAGAGGAACTTCTGACACTCTGTACCTACTGGAACTGAGCCGCATAGCTTGTATTCCACTATTTGCATTCACACATGGGCTGTGTATATATATTGCCTTGGTTTGGCTCTGTAATCATTTACTGGTCGTGAGACTAGTTTGGGCCCTACCTAAGCTGGTCGAACGTTTTGTTTGGTTCTGTATCCTAGCTGCACTGATGAGGACTGGAAGGCCAAAACGGATCCGTCTGCATTGGGATTCCTTCCAGTTGATTTTTGTCATTCTTATCGGATTTTCTCTACTGTTCCGACTAAAGCAATGTGTTCGTGGTCGAGATTCGAATAAAAGGTTTCGAAAGTGGTTTAATCGAATTTAGAGTCTACTAATATGTACAAAATATATATAATTGTTTTCGCCCCCGAGGAATTCTGTTTTTTCTCTCCGACGGAGGGTGGGGGAGCCCCCTGCTGGCGCCACCCCTGCATGAATCACCTTTTACGGCTGCTAAGTAGCCACGGACCACGCCCATACGCAATTCAGCACAACGACGCTGCAAGTTATGGGTTATTTGCCTACCTTTTCCGTCTTCTTCTTCTTCAGAATCATCTTCTTCAGAATATTCTACTTCTCCGAAAGGTACTTCTTCTTCTTCACAAACTTGTTCTACAGAATCTTCTTCTTCAAAATCTTCTTTTTCTTGTACTTCTCCTTCTTCTTCTTCTTCTTCCGGTTTTTCTTCTTCTTCTTCTTGTTTTTCTTCTTCCGATTCTCCTTCTGCAACAATTTGATAATTGTTTTGTACCATTTCAAAATATGTTTTACTTATTTCCTTTTTCCAACTTCTTTTTTCTGTTCTCTCTCTCTCTCTCTCTCTCTTCCCCCTCTCTCTCACTATAAATATATATATATATATACATATATACATACATATATATATATAT
>NW_022759040.1:0-935 GCF_011630105.1 Anneissia japonica
GAAGTAACTTTCTTCGGGTTTTAATTAAGCTTGTTTTACGAAAGTAATTTTCAATTACAATTCAATTTTTATCGCGGTGCGCGTTGTATTCACGGTGACGAAAAATGAGGAATTTTTTTTGCACACGAACCTAAAAAAAATCAAGCCAAGCGTCCACTAATAGGAATAAGCTGGGGAATAGACAAATAACATTGGGAGTTACAGTGACAACGTCACAATTGACTTATAACACCCTAATTATAATTATAATTAATAATAGGGTGTTGAGTTAAAGTTTATTTGTTAGTCTCTGATTCAGTTACAAACTGCTGCAAACAGAATACGACTGTGCAATGATCTATTTGTAACTAAAGTTTTGGATGGCCTTTTTTACATCACTAGGTGGGTGTATTGCCTTTGCAGAGGTCTGTTCAATTCCAGTTATTGTGGGAAGAGTCTTTAATTACTTTGGTTATGTTTTTCTTCCTCCATGGTACTGCCATACCAGGTGATGGAATTGATCCAGAGGGTTGGCTCTCTCAGTCTTCGCAAGAAAAACCGACATTGCTGCGTCTTCTCCACACAATGTTTTATGTACATGTGCCATTATTAGATGGGCAGAAACATATATTTTCAATACTGTTTATCATATAGGAACATTGTCCATTCCTTACTATACCCATGGAATTGTGTTAAACTGAGAATCAAAAAAAAAAAGAATGCCAAAGAATAGCAAGAAACGTGGATTGTGTGGAGCAGAGGACTTGGAAGGATCTGTTAGTAAGTATCAATTAAATTCACCTTTTTATTTCCATTATTAAATGGAAGAGGTTGCATGTTGTAAGTATCAATTAAATTCACCTATTTATTTCCATTATTAAATGGAAGAGGTTGCATGTTGTAAGTATCAATTAAATTCACCTATTTATTTCCATTATTAAATGGAGGAGGTTGCA
>NW_022759041.1:0-993 GCF_011630105.1 Anneissia japonica
ACAACGTACTTGCACAAAGGTTGGCCCGACGGCCGTTTTTCCATCGGCCCAACGTGGATTCAGCTTGTTGGAAAGACGTCGGCCCGACTAGTTGGATCAACGTCGGGCCGACGTTAGTTGAAGGTCAAATAATTACGTTGGCACAACGTACTTACACAAAGGTTGGCCCGACGGCCGTTTTTCCATCGGCCCAACGTGGATTCAGCTTGTTGGAAAGACGTCGGCCCGACTAGTTGGATCTACGTTGGCCCGATAATGTTTGTGCAACGTCGTCCAATCACGTTGGCCCAACGTACATTTCTAATGTTGCCTAGACGTTCGTTTTTCCTTCGGGCCAACGTCGATTCAGCCAGTTGGAAAGACGTCGGTTCGACTAGTGGGAGCAACGTCGGGCTGATATGTTTGTGCAACGTCATCTAACTACATTGGACCAACGTACTTTTTCTGATGTTGCCTAGATGTTCGCTTTTCCATCGGGCCAACGTCGATTCAGGCAGTTGTAAAGACGTTGGTCCGACTAGTTGAGTCAACGGCGGACCGATAATGTTTACGCAACGTCATCAAACCATGTTGGCCCAACGTATTTATACTAACGTTGGTTAGACGTTTGCATATTTATTGGGACAACGTGGGTTCAGCTTCTTGGAAAGACGTTAACCCAACTGGCTGGAATAACGTTGACCCGACGTTAAGCAAAGTTTACACGCATTTTGAGAAAAATGTCGTCTTAACTACTGTACTGGTTGAAGCAACGGCGATCCAAAGTATGTTTTAGCGCCGACTTCAATATACCGGCACAATGAAGGTTGATAGGTCGAGGAGCATTGTAATTTATATTGCAGCATCACGACGTCGCTGGTCTGACATGTTTTAGTCTGTGTTGAGTATTCGTTACAGTGTCTTAACTGTGCAAAATATTGATGGATTTTAATTAAGGCTTGTGTACTGCGTTGATCAGGTGCCGTTATATCTCATTTTACACTATAAAAAAAT
>NW_022759042.1:0-786 GCF_011630105.1 Anneissia japonica
GAAGATATATAATATATATGTATTATGTGTTTCTAGATATTCAACGGATAGACAAAATACCTGTGTGCATGTTTCTGTAGCCAAGTCGTCGTGGCAAGGATTAGGTACGCCTATACAAATTAAAATATATATATATAATATATTGTGTACACAATGCTATAAATTCCGAAAATATCATATAGGCCTAAATCAAATTCAGTAAATTACGGTTGTCGTCATAATGCCTTTTATGCATATATAAATTAACACTTATAATATTTATTTTTATGTATTTATTTTTACGATTTGTTATTTATTGTTTTCATTGGATCATTTCCAAGAATGTATACTAGTACTACAGTAATATACATAAAATAAAAACTATTATTAATAAAAACTGATATAGGAAGACATGCTAACCAAAACTTTATACAATAGGTGAGTTTGATGTATTTACCGCTTACTCTGTTTACAAAATTTTTATCTAGGCCTAGGCCTGAATTTGAACAGTGGTTTTGATTTTATAAACGAAGATCGCAAGTTTTGACGATAAAACGAGGCGATAAACTTTTGCTAGGCCTTTGCCTTCAGAAGGAAATTGAAAGCGCTATGGCTGGATGAATCACACGTATTATAGCTTTAGTGCCGGAACCTATCGTGAAACCTACAACAGATTAGCCTTTTCTCTGATGTATTTACAGTACAGAACTATTCATTATTGTTTCGCGCCGTCTGACAAAATGTTTATATTTATGAAATATAATGTGTATATGCCCACTATATATGTGCATAACATAGATATATGCG
>NW_022759043.1:0-908 GCF_011630105.1 Anneissia japonica
ACCTCATTATATATTTTTTGCAATATTATAGATCTGTTTTTTGTATTCTAATGTGCAATTTCAATGCCAAATAACCTTGAGGTGCATTTTGTATCTTTCAGTCATTATTTACTTATTTTCTAGTCTTTCAGTAAATCAGTTATCTGATGTAACACTTTTTTATCACCTTCGTGTTTTTGGTAACTTGTGAATAGGTCAGTATTTTTTTTAAAAAGCAATTAATTGTGCCCGTGCAAAATATCATGTACGTGTATCTGTTTCTTTAATGTGGCAACTAACAATGGCATACTCCTTGGTTCACATAAAGCATTGCCTTTCAACACTCATAATAATTACCTGTGTCAGAAAGAATATGAATGGAGGTCATGCGCAGTAATTACAAATTGCTTTTGCATTGTAAGTTTTATACTGTAGTATTTTTTAGCTATTATTCTTGCATGTTTAGATAATTTAATGCACGAGACAGCCGTCAATACAACTCTGACTTTTTTGCATAAATTGCATGTTTCTCAGTTTATATTAATGTTATAGAAAAAAGAGTCTGGATAAAGTTTTCTATTACTGTATTGGAATTTAGCTACTGTAATTGTTCCAATTTATACTTATTTAGTAATTATCAACATTTTCAAAATAGAGCAACCAGGGGCGGCGCCAGGGGGGGGGGACAGTAGGGGCTTAAGCCCCCCCCCACCGGACAGAGCTCGTCGGGCAGTCTGACCGAAAAAAAAATCAAAAATAGGCCAAATCTGTCAGCAATCACTTCTTTTGACATTAAAATTGACTAAACAATCCATTGAAACCCTTTATTGTCATATTTTTTGGGGAGGCTTCTACCTTGGACCACCTTTGCATGGTTTTCAGCGACGCCCGACATGCCCACTGTGCTAGTCAAGGACATCAGCCCCCCC
>NW_022759044.1:0-596 GCF_011630105.1 Anneissia japonica
ACGTGCGCATCAAACATAGGTATCTTTGCGCGTATTTGTGCCGTTTACAGTGAAATTATGCTAAAATCAGACCTATTTTTTGAATTTTGAAGAATTTAAAAGTCGTTAAAAGACACCACAAAAGTCGGGGGAATTTAAGCTCATTTCCTGCCATCTAGGAATCAAAATTTTCCCGGGGAAGAACCACAGTACCTCCCCACCCCCCACCTTTCTTTTTGGGATTTATCGATTCATGGAAAAACTACGTATGCAACTTACTCAATCTTTTTTTATTGTATACACACATAAGGCCTATTTACTGTAATAACAATGGGAAAAAATTATCTGAAAGTTTTCAAGAGTGGAAAACCTTGAATTTTGAAGAACTTAATTACTTTTAAGTTCTTCAAAATTCAAGGTGACTTCTACAGATTATAAGTAAAAGCAATCAAGATTCATGCAAAACAAAGTATACATTAGTTAAAACTAAAATAGAATAATGAAGCAAAATAAAAATATATATGGTAATATATGAATTCAAAATTAATAGGGAATTACATGCAAATCAAGCAGAATCATAAAACTTTCAAATAGCAAACATATCAATTGTTTACGGT
>NW_022759045.1:0-542 GCF_011630105.1 Anneissia japonica
TTTTGAACTATTTCTAAGATTAAGATTAATTTAATAATTTATAATTATATTGCATATTAATATTTTTTAAAAATTACAACAAAAAATTGTGCTAATTTACGCTGGTTAAGACGATAACTAATATTTGTCTTATAGTAAAGTCTTATACTTTGCAAAATATTAAAGATGGTAATAAAGTGACGGAGCTGATTGTTTTTGGTTACCGGAGTAAATTAAATAATCTTATAGTCTTTTATGATGCTTCCAAATTTTCTCAAACAATGAAGCAACAAAACAAATTTGAAAGAGACATTTTATTAGCCACAAGCATGTTTGTTGTCTGGCTTAACAACATCTTCAGTACTACCAGTATTAAGTGTTATTTACTCTCTCAGCTCAGTGCTTACAAGCAACAGTACAGGTTTATCATTTAAATATTAAGTGTTATTTTGTATTATGAACTATTCCATTTGATATTGAGGGCTTCCTTACATTTTTAATTTATAACAGGTTTTGTTAAAATGTTGTTTAAAATTAAGTTTTGTGTTCTTCTCTCTATTCAA
>NW_022759046.1:0-582 GCF_011630105.1 Anneissia japonica
TTTTATATTTTTTTTATTTCCTGTACTTAGACCTGGTTCTCACACTGATAACTTGCCCTAATCTACATTTGTTAATCTTTGTCTCAGAACTGTTTATTCTGCAAATACTTTTTGACCATGATACAACTTCACTCTGATTGGATAATTGCCTCATTTAAATAATTGGATATTAATTAGGATCTCTGGTAACTGATACTTTATATATTTGTATCTTTGTATTATATGTATTATTCATGATGATACTTAAATGAAAGTGAAACCTTGAATAAAGTGGCCGTGTCAATTTTTAAAGTGACACTCATACTATTTGTATTTCCTAATGGTTTAACTGGCGCGCCACCTCTGGTATCACTGTGGTATATACGGAAACTTTTCATATAAGGGCTATGCTTGATACGATTATGACATCAGAAAGTATAATACATACTCCAAGTATTGAAATACACGCCATCGTGTTAGGATTCAATATTTCGACATTAATTATGTCATCATCAGGAATGACATAATTATTATAACATCACATGTTCCTATTTGGGCCTATCATTTACCCACGTTTCTCATTTCAGATGTTGATGAGTGTGC
>NW_022759047.1:0-2288 GCF_011630105.1 Anneissia japonica
GCGTATTTCGAACATCGAATACATTGCTGTTAGCGCTCTAGTATTCTTATTATATCTCTATGTGTATTACACAATGCTACGCCTCAGGAGGGTGTTTGGCCAGATAAATCTGGCAATACGGCTAAAAATACTGTCGTATATTATATATGATATTGAAGGAAGTTAGCCGTTAATACTGTTGAATAAATATAACATAAATCATCAAAGGTACATATACAGTGTTTAAATAAGGACATGATGGAACATCGTAGGCACCCTGAAGCTTTTCAACGAATTAAGTCCTATAAAAGTCATTGTGTAATAAAATGCCTCCGACGGGACTTGAACCTGCGACCTCTCGCTGACAAGGCGCGCGTCATAACCACTAGACCAGGAAGGCTTCATGGTTGAACAGGTCCAAATAACCGTTGGGAACATTGTACTGTATTACACAATGCTACGCCTCAGGAGGGCGTTCGGCCAGATAAATCTGGCAATACGGCTAGAAATACTGTCGTGATGCTCAAATGCACAAGCAAAATACACAGCGAAGGATTAATACCACAACTTCCAGATTGGGAACCAACCTATTTCCACTGCGCCAAACCACCTCCACCCAGCCTGTATGAATGTCATAATACAGTATTAATATTATCATCATCATTTTTATTATTATTAAGGCCACCAAGAGCACTTTATATATTTAGATAATTTGTTTTCTTCAGGGGTGGCGCCAGGATTTCTCAGACGAGGAGTCCAGGGCTCCCGATGAGGGGTGTGGGGAGCCAATGACCCCGAAGAGATCAAGGTGGGTGTAGTCGGTCATTGCTCACAATCTTTCAAAAGTGGTCTAGGGGACAAATTCCCCAAAAATATGATAATTTAGGGGTTTCAGGATTTTATTTAATCGATTTTAAAGTATACTAATTTGTAAATAAATACATATAATTGTTTTCATTCCTGTGAATTGTGGTTTTTCTCGCCGATAGCAGCTCTGGTCCACGGCCCCCAGTGGTGCCATTCCTGATTTTTTTGTCCTGAGAACCAGTTCATTCCCCCCTAGCCCCCCTCGCCTTCTGGTGCTAGCATCCCTTGCCCATATTCCTTTCCAGATGAGCTCTGGTTGGGGTCATTCTAAATTTCATCAACTTTATGGTACCTTGATGCAAAGGAGTGGCTTATCAGAGCGGGTTTGCTCCAACAATAGAAATCCCCCTGTAATTACAGGCATGGATGAAGTACAAAACAATAGAGACAATGGCATCATTCAGACAATTCAAAAATTTTGTGTGGGATGCAAAAGCACTTTATTTCTGCTGTATTTTGTCTTTCGTCTCCTTCACATATAACAGCCTAGTAGATTAAAGAGCACACAGTACTATATTTGTTCACAATCATTAGCCTTTTAAAATAAAAACACCCTCAAATTTCATTCCTTTCTGGTAACTAACATCTTACAGTCAGTAGAACACTTTTAAGGTGTTATTTCACTTTAATACGATTTAATTCATTCAAGGTTCAAACTGAAGGAAACCAGCAAATACTGCACTCTACTAGACGTACGAAGACGTCGAAGAAGAGGCATCAAATGTTAACAATTGATTGTTTAGTATTCTTCTTCATGTCTCCAATTAATATTTTAAAGCTAGTTATTTAGCAAAATAAATAGCTCTCTTGCCAAAAACATCAATAAATACAACTGGGGAGTGTTACTATATACCTGACAACCAAGTGCTTGTAACAATTAAGAAATAAAAAATGCCCCTCACATGAAACTGGCCCTAATATTTAAAAAATTGGGTATCTTATTTAGTCTTATTTGTTTTCGTGTATCAATTTACATATTCTACATTTTCTTTATAAGGCTCAAAAGCTGACCACCAACAACAGATGCATACTGAAGCAAAAGAGAGTACAGTATTAACAAATCTGTGCATATTTCTCCAATCCTTGGAACTATTATGCAATAACAATTACAAAATTATACAATACCAAATTAAAAATAGTAAATTATAGTAATTAAAATATTAATAATACACTACATTCCTTGATTTGTAATAACTAAAGAGATCACAATTATTATTTTGTAAAATGTTTGAAATATATTCGAAGAAATCTACCAATGGATCTCCCTTTACTAAAAATGCATATTAAATTTTTAAAATCTTAGAACTCACAGTTTGCACAAATTTTATGTTTATTTACTTCATCTGTCATACATCCTTATTTAACTTCTTGTTTTTCAGATCAAACTTCAATCACTAATACTGGTCAAAGAAAAAGCAGCATTTGTGACTACCATACCTTCA
>NW_022759048.1:0-1324 GCF_011630105.1 Anneissia japonica
CTAAAATAATGAAGAGGGTTAAAAACAGTACCTTAAGAAAAAAGTAGTATCGCTAAGGGGAAACTAAAACGACCATAAGGCGAAATCATGGACAAAAGAGTTTCCCCTTAAGGGCCGAATAAAGGCAGTATATATATATATATGTATATATATATGTATATGTGTGTATGTATAATGTAAAATACTATAAAAATCAATATTTATATGCATTGTTAAAACAAGTAACACAAGTTTTACTATTATTTTAATTTAAATGTTCTTATTACGCACACAATACATGCATCAAGGATTGTCAATAGTTAATACATCACTGTCCTACTCAGTAGGTGACAATCCCTTACACAAGACAAACAAACACACACACACGATGCTTTACACAAACTAAATCTCAATACAAGGTTTAGGGAGTGGAGTTCTTTTGGTCATGAGAAAAAAACCTGCATCACTGACAGGAATTGAACCCAGGACCCTGGGATTGGAAGGCAAACATCTTAACCACCAAGCTATACAACTCCACTACATAAAATGTTTGTTTTTTTTTTTTGCAAAATTCTACTTATATCATAATATTTTTGAAAAAGGGTAGGCCTATTGGATATCAAACATGAATGGGTTTTAAATTATTTGGAAAGAGAATACAGTGTGATATTTAAGGGCATATTTTGCTTCTTTATTTTTTTAATCTTTTGTATTTTTCTTTTTGTGTTGCCCATACGAAGGTTTATAAAAATAGTAGAACAATCAAATTGGCATAGCACTTGGGTAACAATAATGTAGTCAGGTTTTTTTCTTATATCAGAGAAGCAGCATTAAAAAAAGCACAATAAGTCTGCCAGAAACCTTTTGGTAAATCAAACCAGGAAGATTAAATTTTTAGGAGAAGTCAGGGAATATTTTTATTCACCTAAATGAATAAAATATTTTTACTACCAAGGGATGATTGCAAACCACTGATTGAATAGAATCTACCTCTAGGGTCTCTTAAAGTTCATCATGAACACGGCTCAGCAAACAAGTACAACAATTACACAAAACAAAAATTTATTTGAACAGACAACCTAATTTGTTTTTTTAATGTTTTATTTTCAATTATAATAAATACATACAGATAAATAAGACAGAACATTTCATGAGAAACTAAATCTAAATAACCCCTCAAATATCATTCAAAAAATAATTCACATTTATAACTTGATAAATATTGAAGTCGGTGTCTGTTGGTCGGTTCTTTTGTATTTTTTTTTAAAACTATTATATAGGACTAGGCCTGATGCTAGGGTTCATGGTAAACCATCACATCTCTCCCCAAGCAATTTGGAAGGTA
>NW_022759049.1:0-1171 GCF_011630105.1 Anneissia japonica
TCAGATAAGACATTCTCTACCACCATCATCCCCCTCCCCTACTTCAGAAAATTACACAGAGTTGATTGAAAACGAACGAGTTGGTCTCAAAAGTCAAGACACTGTTTCGTTCTACAGTACAATATAATGCAATTCATTTGAAGAGCTTTAAAATCGGACTTTTAAAAGAAGTTGTATACATAAATACTAATATTTTGCGAATCTTGTGATTTTTATTGCAACCTCTAGATTTTTTAGACTGAACCTTAGGAATTATGATTTTCCCAGTGGTTGCACAGATAGGTCATTTGGTAGTAACACCAACAATAAAATAGGATGGGTTAGATAGTTATTAACTATCTTAAAGGGTCTTCGTCTTATAGACACCTTACAAAGACCGAAAACCCTCAAAACGAAAACCCACATTTTTTTTTCTTTCAATCGTGATGAAATAATGAAATGGGTACTTGGCAACGGTTTTATGATA
Organism: Anneissia japonica; assembly: GCF_011630105.1. Classification (NCBI taxonomy): domain Eukaryota; kingdom Metazoa; phylum Echinodermata; class Crinoidea; order Comatulida; family Comatulidae; genus Anneissia; species Anneissia japonica. The sequence continues at coordinate 467 of NW_022759049.1, forward strand.
TTTTGAAATACTTTCAATAAAATAATTAAGAAATAATTGGAGGTCTTCGTTTTTTGGTTGGGTTGTCTTTGTTTTGTAGACACCCATATAGGGTGTCTATAAAACGAAGACTCTTGAAAATTTCACAAACAGACGCCCACAAAATTTCGTAATTTTGATTTTGTGACAGCCTTGCGTATTATCATCAAAATAAAAGAGAAAAAATAGGGGTCTTCGTTTTTGGGTCTTCAGTCTTCGGTCTTCGTTTTATAGACTCGCTAGCCCAACTAGCATTCAATTAAATACAATTAAAAAAACTGTTTTTGGCATGACGTCGTAATAATTTATATAACTACGAAAGGCATTCTGGGCTATCATTTTTTTCTTTTCCTCTCTTTTTTTCTTTTTTTCCCCTTTTTTTACCTTCCAAAAAGGGGGGGGGGCGCCCTTGTCAATATTTTTGAAATATAAGCCTAATAATGTATTAGGCTTGACTATATCTTTGATTTTTAAGAGGGATAAAACCTAGAATTTTTAAGAAATTAAAGGACATTAAAAGACACCTCAAAAGTCGGGAAAGCTCATTTCCGGCTATCTAGGAATCAAAATTTTCCCGGGCGAGGACCCCCGGACCCCCTTTAATTTTGGGAATAATTTTGAACCCCCTCTTTCAAATCCTGGATCCGCCTCTGGCCTCCCATTTGTTATTGTGTATTTTTGTTTTAT
>NW_022759050.1:0-2320 GCF_011630105.1 Anneissia japonica
AACTTACAACTGATTCAGTTATCCGCCAGGCATCAGTAATTTCATTGTCACCTGTATTATTCCCGTAAGTCTTTGCAAAGCTCTTCTTTAGTTCATCGTCAACTGCTTTTTCTATTTCGTTTGAGTAGATTGACGCCAGGATCCCAGCTCCAAGTTGCGCACAGAATACGACGAGCAATACCAAAAAGTACTGAAAAAATGTACGAAACTATAACTTGAGAAACATCAATTTAAAATAGTGAGCTTTGTGTACATTTGATGATCAGGGGGAAAACGGCTTGGGGTGAGAAAATTGAGAATGTAGAATTAAACTCATATTCCTATGTAAACTTAATGGTCATTTTCAATATTTTAACCCACTCAGTAGAATTAATTTGCGTCCACCCCACATACCTCCAGCTTACACCCATGATGTCCACAAGTACCAATAGGAGACCTATCAATATACACGCAGACATTAAGAAAAGAAAAGAAATATAAGAATGAAATATGAAAGACAGATACGAATAAGAAGAAAATGAAAGGAAAGATAAGGAATCTAAGAAAGGAATGTGAAAGATAAGATAAGGAAACATGAGAAAGGACAAGAAAAGATCAGGAACATTTGAAGAGGAAAGGAAGAAAGACAAGAAAACACGTTATATCGTCATTGCGGACTTATAAAATCCGCATACGCCTTAAAACAAAAAGAAAATGCATACTTTTGGAGTCCGTACTGAGCCCAAAAAATCCGCAATGAAAATATAACATGTTAGAAGCAAAAGGGAAAGAAAATTAAAGGCTTTAGGATGAATAGGAAAGTAACAGGCCTTGAAATGTTTCCAATTACCAAACAGTGTTCTCCACAGGACATGTGACACATGATCGACCTTTCACCTAGTGCCAGTGATATGTGATTGTTTTTGTTTTTTTTAGATAAGGGCCAACTTTCACTGCCTAGGCCGGAGAATGTCCGAAGTTGTTGATTTTTATTTAGAAATAGAACACATAAAAACCTATGTCAACATGAGTATACATGGAACACAACTGTGTTTTAAAAGGTTAAACAGAAAGAGTGATGTAGGCACATGGAATTTAAAAGGTAGTCAGAGAAGTAGGTAGGCTTAGCACAGCACAGCGAAACATGGTCCCATTATCATTGTTTATGCTTAATACACGAGGTTCCAGAGCTCAGACTTGTGGTTTTTTTGGCTACTGGCTTACAGTTTATCCTTTGTTAATGTCAAATTTATGGAAAGATAGAGTGCATTTCCCTCGTATTTTGAAATTGTGTATGTAGAGCTTGTGTATAAACAATTGATAAACTGAACATTTACTAGTCATACAAGGTGTATCAGTAAATTTAAGGTGTAACGGTAAACTTGTTTCTGAATGAAGCTGTAACGGGCGTTACAGCTTATTGCCCTGGGGAGAACACTGCCAAAGTATTGTAATAATAATATTTATTGATAATCATCAAACCAATCATTTGAACTTAATTAAACTAAACTAAAACCAAATATTTGATAATATTTTTGTTTTGTTTTGTTTGGTACATTAGTATTTGTTTTGGTTTTTCTTCTCTGTTGTTGTTAAGCGCCTTGAGGTTGTGTCAACGTGAGGTGCTATAAAAATCCAGAATTATTATTATTATAACCCCCAGAGACCTTCTCTCATACAACTGATTGAAATTCTCACATATAGTGGAGATGTGGTTTGGCTTGAAAAGCTTATAGGTCGTAGCTTGATATTTTATATAGATATACTGTACACATAATTACTGATTTTTTACTAACTACATTTTTTAACTATTTAATGTATTTATTTAAAATTATATTTAAAATATTACATAATGGATAAGAATACTCACAAGGACTAAGAGGCACTTGCTTTCCATGATGGCGCCGCAACATCCGCAGAAAGCGAGGAGAAAGACGAGAGCACCTGCTCCAATGAGAATGAAGGCGCTGCTCCGTAAGAGGTCGTTGTCCAGTATCATCGCTAAATCTTCAATAGGAACCCATTTTTCAATTCCGAAGTATAGGATTATACCAAGAGCAAGTAAGCCAAGGCCACCGAGCTAGAGTGAAGAACATCACAAGTTCAATAACGTAACTTAAGAATATTTAAAAATACAAATAAATATTATCATCGGTTTTTAGAGTAAACCAAGGAATCCAAGCTAGTGAGTGCATACATCCGCCCTGTTCCTTTATACCTAACAATGTATGGCGGGTGATAGATGGATTTAGCCATGATTGTTTACAGGCGGTCACGTGACCTAACTTGGGTATACATGAAAAATATTAAAGTGCGATAGCATAGGAAAAGATAATGCTGT
>NW_022759051.1:0-1231 GCF_011630105.1 Anneissia japonica
ACGTTGACGCCTGCAAGGCTCTGGTTGCATTTTACTTAGTTCACAATGTAAGATATTTGAACCTATTGAGACTGTCTATTAAAAACCTGCAACACCAACAATTGTTCCACAATGCTAGCTGAAAAATCAGAGTAAAATTGTTCATTTAAAATACAATAATGAAATAATTTCACTTCGAACAATTCACATTTAAAAGTGTTAATGTTGCACTGTAAATATTTTACTACAGTTAAGAACCCGTACGTTATTTCAAACTGAAAATTATTCCTCCATAGGCCTACATTATTACTAGTTTAACGCCAGCGTTATAGCGAATGTCGTTTGTGTGAACACTTTGGAATTTTAATCCGTGGATTTAGCTTTATCTGGCGTAAGTTACGCCAGTCTTACGCCGTGTGTGTGTGAACATACCCTTAGTCAATGGACTCAAAACACCTGTCTAGATTGTTCAGGACCTGAATTTGTCGGTTTCTAATATACAATATTGTTAAACCCAAGAAAAAGCAATCAATCTTCATCCTATGAACTAATACCAGGCTGCATACATTTCATAGCTTTCATTATGAACTACTACTGTATTATGGAACAATCCATTTTGCACCTCAGACAATTCTACAGTGCTAGAAAATGTTTAATTACTCCAGAAATTTTGAGACATATCTTTGATCATTTTTAGGCTTATTGAAATGGATTTTACCAAATTGTGAACTCTGTATAGCTATCTAGTCTTGTATGCTTCTATTATGGTACTCAACATGAACTTATTGTCCAAGCCTGAACAGTTTGGAAAATATATGTGGCAAAGACAAGCCAAACCGGTCACTCATCGCAAATCCTGTTTCAGAGATAATGATCAAAAACATGCTGGAATGTCGAATTTTAAAAAATCTATTTTATTGCACTAAACTAACTTTTATATATCTGTATATCATGCTATGTTGTTATTTTCCAATATTGTTGTTTAAACAGCGGTATGTTTAAACTCCAGTAATTTCATAACAATAGGTCGGATTTAAATGATTCTTTTACCATTTTATGGCGCTCATATTACTGTTTAATCCTGTATTAATAACTAAAAATCAAATTTTTTTGTGACGAGTGACTGGTTTGGCTTGTCTTTGCCACATATTTCATAATATTAAAAACATCAATGATTTATTTAAGTATTAAAACTCAATGCACTGACAGTATACCAAACTAAAATATAGTTTATATTTAATATACAGTATTG
>NW_022759052.1:0-1153 GCF_011630105.1 Anneissia japonica
TATGAATGTAATGTAATAATGAAATGTTTTGAACGCATTGTTCTAACGTACTTAAAGTCTGAGTGTCCGGTAAATCTGGACACTTATCAATTTGCGTACAGACCAAATCGTTCTACAGATGATGCCGTACCAATTACTCTGCATAAGGTCTTAGAGCACCTGGAGTGTGATTAACGATATGCAAGAATTTTATATATTGATTTTAGCTCTGCTTTTAACACGATAATACCTCACAAACTGCATGCAAAAATGACTAAAATAGGTTTTGATATATCCATTTGTAACTAGGTCCGTAATTTCCTCACTGATATCGACCTCACTTTACCAGAGTGGGTACCCTCACCTCTAAAAAACAAATTATTAATACTGGTGTACCACAGGGGTGCGTCCTCTCACCCTTTCTTTTCACTTTGTTCACAAATGATTGTGTAACAACGCTCCATAACTGCCACATAGCCAAGTTCGCTGACGACACCACCATTGTAGGACTTATCCAAGATAATAATGAGACATTTTATCGACAGCAAATTAAAGATATTGTAGACTGGTGCAGCAGTAACAATCTTTACTAAAAAGTATCTAAAACTAAGGAAATTGTTGTAGACTTTCGGAAAGCTATAAATCCAAAATACCCTATATTTATTAATGATGTCCCAATCGACTTTGTTGAGGAATTTAAATTCCTTGGTATTTATATATCCATGGATGATATGAAGTGGCAACGTAACGTGCAAACAATTGTGAAAAGGGCACAGAAAAGAATTTATTTTTTGCGTAGGCTTAAATCTTATGGAATGCATCCGACTATTTTGATATGTCTCTTTATAGAGCAGTAATTGAAAGCATTTTAACATTATCTATAACCGTCTGGTTCGGGGGCGCTACCGAAAACGACTTATATGCCCTTAACGGAATCGTCAGGAATGCAACGCATATCATTGGTTTGGAACAAAAGCCTCTGGAAACCATTTTCCATGATCGGCTTCTTAAAAAGGCAGAGGCTATTATGGGCGACCAAACTCAACCTATTCCAATTGATGCGCAGTGGTCGACGTTTTCGTTCATTGAAAGCCACTAAGGCTAGATTAAGGAATAGTTTCTTTCCTAGAGCAATTAGGGCTCTAAATTGTAGGTAAATGTTCCATACTTTTGC
>NW_022759054.1:0-2273 GCF_011630105.1 Anneissia japonica
AAATGTGTTGTATTTTTCATCAATTTGCGTCCGTTTGGTTCCATCATTAAGGATTTTAGTTCGGATTACCTGCCAATTTGTTTGCTTAGGAAGTATGAGAAGATATCCCTACGCTTCATTAAAGCTGAATTGGATCATCATTTTTTACACAATTGTAAAACGTTCGGCGTTTTCCCAAAAATAAACATATTGTAGAGAACTGATTTTGATAAATCAAATTTGCACATAAAATGTGTAAAATCGTTATGCTATCGTGGATATTGTATAATGCAAATTAGGTCTACGTAATTTATATTGATATAGTTTGAATATAAACATAACCAATACTTTCAGTTTGATACATAATTTTACTTTATAAGTGGTTTAACAGATATCGGGTTCTTTTTCAATTTTTTACAAAAAAAATAAATAAAAACTATTTTCTCTATTTTTGCCAACTTTCACCATGTTTATGATTAAGGTGTCCATTATATTGAACGCAAACATGATTCTTGCCTTCAATTTTTGATACATAATTTAGCTTTTATTATGACAATTGACTATTTTCTATATTTTTCCAATAATTATACATCATGTTTATAATGAACTTCTCTATTATATTGAATAATTTTACTTTCTACAAGTAGTTAACGAGATGGCTTTTTTTACAAATTTACAATAAATGTTAGTGAAAATCATTTTTGCGAACTTCCACCATAATTATGATTAAGATTTTCGTAATATTGAATACATAATTTTATACATAATTTAGCTTTCTATGTTAAATACTGAACAAGATGAGTTTTTTTTGCGATTTTTTTAACAAAAATGAGTAAAAATCAATATTTTCTCTATTTTTGCCAACTTACAGCACGTTTATGATTAATACCTCTATTATATTAAATATAAACATGATCCTTGCTCTCAATTTGACCAGAATTTAGCTTTCTGTGACAAGTGTTATTTGTGGTGTTTGTAATCTATACTAAATCAACACAACGTAACTCAGCGGTGGGCTCACCGAGGCACGAAGGCTGTCAGCCAATCAAAACATTCCATTGGGTAAGTATACTTTGACAATAGGGATGTATTACAACTGCAAAAATACACTACGAAACAGGTTTTCTTTATCAGTCTGGAAATACAAGGAATTTATTTCAAAAATCAGAACAATAAACCATCGGGCATAACATTCTCGTCCTATATATTATTAATATCCCACCACATGGAAATAACTCACTGGGCTAACCCTTGAGCAGTGGTACAGTGAATTAGTGAAGTCAAATAAGTTAAAGAAAAAAGGTGGCTGAAAATTGGGTTGAATTAGCCGTCTCGCGCTGAAAATTTGTCTCGAGCTTACAAAACGCTGCAGTCCATGGAAACTCCATAGCATTATTACCTATAAATATAACCAGATTAAAAAAATAACAAATTGCGAAAATTTTAAGAGTCCCAAAATAACAAGATTTTAGGGATTTTCACCGCTTTTAGCTGTCGTATAATAGTCAAAAATATGTTTGTAATGGCGTCTGCATAGGCAGTAAAACGTCCGGGGTTCGAATCGTGATTGGAAAGAAAACCGAGCAATCATGGACAGAAATTTCAATTGCAGAAAACCAGAAGATTGCCCTCTGTGAGGCAATTGAATAAACAAATGCGTCGTCTATCAAGTCACAGTCTCAGCTAACATCAAACCAGACCAAACTTACGTAGGACTCATAGAAAACGCGTTCAAGACCAGGTATAACAACTACACAGCATCATTTATTAGAAACCCAACCAAGAAATTTAACACCGAACTAAGTATATATAGGAATTAAAGGACAATGGAAATTGTTTAAGCAAGCAGAAACATACAGCCCAGCACCTAAAAGATGCAACTTGTGCTTATGGGAAAATATTTTAATCATGTGCAAGTCCCCTATGGGGCATCTAAAATAGGCGGAATGAACTCATCATAACTTGCAGACACTCTAACAAATTCCTCCTAAAAAACTTTATACCTTAATCAACCTACTAATCCATATTATAGTGCAAACCCCCATATATATAGTTTATCTTTCGCTCTTAAATCCGTTGTTAATTAATTCATAATCATAGTCTACTGCTGCCTTTTGTGTTACCGCTTTTACTCTGCACATGATCAGTTTTACAAGTAATTAATCTGTGTTAATAATTTATCCGTGATCTATCTTAGTCATTAGGCAATATTTTTATCTCAAGACTGTTCCACCATGTATGTGTAACACGAAAATTATTTTTTACTTACTTACTTACTTGCTTACTTACTATAT
>NW_022759054.1:4492-6379 GCF_011630105.1 Anneissia japonica
ACCAAAAAAAAAAAAAAAAAAAAAAAAAAAAAACATTACGAGCTATTACAGAAGGGAAACCCCAATATGTTTTTGTCTGATTTCAGACACAGTATTTCTGGCTTCCTAAAAAATTTGTGCAACAACGAATGAGTTATAATAGCGCCCTCACTTTACGCTTGTACATACATCACATGACCATCTGCAGGTCGATCGCGTGTATGAGGGACGCTATGTTCTAATTAATGTTAAAAATGTAATTTTTAGATGAATTTCAGTCTACGACTTTGTACGTCTATACCAATACAAGCGTTGCACAATGTACGGACACAATACTGCCCTTCCATGGCAAAAAGGGCATGACAATTTGCTGTTTTGGAAATTTTAAGCAAAACGTGTAACTTAATTAGCCCTAAAATGTGTTTTAGTATTTGATTTTATGGTTAATGTATTCCAATAGACAAATAATGTCTCTTCCAGTGTAGCACTCATTTCTTTTATAAATATTGATTTTTGCGCTTAAAATTTCAGTTATGCCCTTTTGCCATGGTTTTCTGATTCAAGACATGAAATTGATTTAGTAAATACTGTATTTTCAAACACTTGTATCCGTATTGCCTAATTTATGCTAGAAGTGTTGATTATGGTAATTATATTAGTGATGTTTCTAGAGTGTGAATGTGTCCTGTTTATGAGTATTTGAGGCTACCTATGGTATCTTACTAATGATTCAACATCTAATAAAATATCTCATGAAATAATAGTAGTCGATAATTATATTGAATATATATGTTAGTAAAACAGCGTTTATGTGTGAATTTGGTAACAGATATTGTAATTCAATTTTATGTTAATTTATACACGTACTTTTGTTTGCAGGTCATTGTCAGTTTAGTTTAAATATTATTATTAAATATTGTTGATAAAGCATTTATCTAAATACTGAAAAGCATATTGCGGATAAAGCATTTATTTAAAAAATGAAAAGCATATTGTAGATAAAGCATTATTATATTTAAAGATTTTAATACTGAGAAGCACGATATGCATAAACCATTTTTTTAACAGATTTTAATTTCTGTGAGGCATGTTCTTCATTTACCCACTTTTTTTAAACAGTTTTGAATATTGAGAAATATTTTTTTAAATTTTAAATTTTTTTTGGTTTTTTACATATGTAAATACTGTGAAGAATATTGTGGTTAACAATAAAACAAGATCGACTACTAACATGCCTATTAGTATATATTATTATGTTGTTTTGTAGCATTGTGAGCACAATTTTTGAAACCCATTCTTATAAGTCACCAAATCATACATTTCAACCAACCTTTAATACTAAAACTAAATGTCAGTACACCCTTTTATGTACTGAAGTAGTGTTAATAAAGTTCACTTCTTAATATTATTTACGTCTGTCGCCCTCTCTAGTTTAGCCTGTGTAAGAAAGTTTTACACAATATGGCTGGCTGTTAAACGTCAGGCTATACATTGATGTTTTAAATAACAAGTATTATTGTGCTTCAGAAGGTGTTTCTCGGTATGCTTAGAGATATAGTAAGAATGATTCATGTGTCATTTCATTAAGCAGTATATTAAGGCTGTATTTCGGATAGTTCTAAACCTATTATTGCTGTGTTTATAGGAGCATTTATGTGAGTGCTCGGCCTTCACGCTTGAATGAGAAGGTGTTTTCTATCTGCTTAGGCTAGCCTATTATAGTACACATCATTTGTTTAAAGTTTTGAGATGTTCATTGTTATTAACATTTGTTTAGGTGTTCGGGGATTGTTGTCATAAGATATTTAGGATGTTTCCAGAAGTAAATGCTATGACTACATAAATGTTCAATGTAGCTGTTGAGTTGCACAGAGATTAGGGATCAACTGTACGGTAAATAAACTTCAT
>NW_022759055.1:0-830 GCF_011630105.1 Anneissia japonica
CGAGACAAAACATGTTTTGTAAATGACAAAACCATGTTTGTCGAGACAAAACATGTTTTGTAAATGAAAAAACCATGTTTGTCTCGACAAAACATGTTTTGTAAATGACAAAACCATGTTTGTCGAGACAAAACATGTTTTGTCTTTTACAAAACATGTTTCGATGTTTATTTATGAGGAGGAGGAGTCAATTAAATAGATGATTGAGATGCTGCTGCTCCAAACAGTCGCTGTCGTGCAGTAGAAAAAGTTTAATATGTTTTACTTCCAAACCGGATTCAAAATGAAGATTCTCTAGAAATTATGGAATGAAATGGATTTGAAGTTACGTTATACCTGAAGTAAGAGATAAACTTGACAGTTCAAGGGAAGAAAATTGCTCATATCGAATAGGACGAGAGCCACTAGCCTTCAGTCAGTAGGAGAGCTAGGCCTAGCCAGGTCATCCTTCAATATTGCGAGCGGACGTCGGCACAGCTAATGACATTGGCCTAAAAGATATGCCGGCCTCTGGCCATCTCACCCCAAAAAAACGTAGATCTAGCGTAGGCCTAACTCATCCTAATTTGAACTTTATACAACCTTGCAATCGCTGTCACATCAACAATAAACGTTCTGCTGCACTATCTAGAATACGGGCTAATATTCATAGGCCTGTGCTGCTAGGACTAACGATACATTTATTTACAGTAGATACTGACTTTAGTACTAGTAGGGCATGATCTAGGCCCTGGCTAAGCCTGCCAGCACCACTACCTGGTAACGTAAGGACAGCACTTTCTGCACTATATGTCAATAGAGTTTTAAACTGTGGGCCTCAACACAGTGTA
>NW_022759056.1:0-583 GCF_011630105.1 Anneissia japonica
CATTAAAACACACTTCACATGTCGGGAAAGCTCATTCCCGCTTTCTACGAATTAAAATTTTCCCGGGGGAGAACCCCCGGATCACCCTTTCTTTTTGGGATTTATCGATTCATGGAAAAAAAGAATACGGATGCAACTACTCATTTATTTATGTAGGCCTATGTATACACACATAAAATAAAAAATGAGAAAAATTTACCTGACCATTTTCAAGAGGGGAAAACCTTGAATTTTGAAGAACTTAAAAAGTCCTTTAAAAGACATTTCAGAAGTCAGTGAAGGTCATTTCCCGAATTCTAGAAATCGAAATTTTCCCGGGAGAACTCGGACCCCTTTTTTCTTTGGGGCTCATTGGTTCTATTGATTCATTTTCAAGAGGGGGGAAACCTTGATTTTTGGAGAAATTAAAAGTAATTAAAAGACACCTCATAAGTCGGGAAAGCTCATTTCCCGCTTCTAGGAATAAAAATTTTCCCGAGGGAGAACCCCCCCGACCCCCTTTCTTTTTGGGATTGGGAAAAAAATTACCTGACCGTTTTGAAGAACTTAAATTAAAATCGCTATAAGATACGGTACTTCAGAA
>NW_022759057.1:0-644 GCF_011630105.1 Anneissia japonica
GGTGGGGTAAAGATTATGTGGAAGTTCGATGATTAAGTGAGGGGCATCAGCTGAAAACTGAGGTCCAAGGAGGTGATTTTAACTACTTGAGTGTCATGTTTACATAATAATAGTAATAATAATAATAATTTTTCACGTTAAAATCCAATTGCCATAATGGAATGAATTGTGTAATATTCCTTCAATCATATATAGTCATCCTTAGGCCTACCTATTTAAGAGATTTTTAATCACTTAATATTATTGGGCGTGTTTTATTGGCCTATAAAGAATAGAACAATCTCGCTATTGTATTTTCACAGCAATCGCTGCACTGCGCGTTGCCACTTAAAATTAATTGCAATATTCACATTCTTCTCCAATTGTCATAGAACTGATGAATTGTATAATTTATAATATCTCTTACGTCTAGATAATCACAATTATGCCTAGGCTTACTACCAATTTTAGGTTTTCTTAATATGATTGGACGTGTATTATAGGCCTATTGAGCTTGGCTTCCTTAAGATCGCTGCCGGTACTATCTCGCTAAAGTGTTCAATGTAGTCGTTGCGCGCTGCGTACCGTACCTGTCCACCGACGCAATCGTTTATCGGAACGGCTCGGCCCCGATTCGGCCAACCAATCAGCGTCACCGAAAGAAG
>NW_022759058.1:0-514 GCF_011630105.1 Anneissia japonica
TTAATAAGAAAACCATTCTCAATTCTGGACTTGAATCTTGTTATGTCTATATATATCTTTATACAATGTAGTTTCTTGGATGAAGGGTTGTGCATCCAGATGTGCTTGTGTCCTATCACCACGCAGACTTTTTCAATCACTGTGTACCCCTCATATGAAGTTGGATTGGTATTCTCTGACATATTGCATATAGCCTGACTTGCACTAATACATTATTATTATGATTTGGATTTTGATAGTTGTTATTGAACTTAATGACTCCCTCGTTTCTTCACATTCCTGTCTCAATTTGTTCACAAAAACTGAAATTTAAAGAAGATTCTGCTTTAATCGAATTATTCCAATGTGGAACCAAATTCCTCATCCTATAAGTTTAAAACTTTACAATTACGATATTTGATCACATTACTATAGATTGTAGCAATGTTATTGTATTGTTGTTTATCAGGGCTTGTTGTTAGGCTAAAATAAAATGTCTCTAAGATGATATTTTCATTTTAATTTACCAATTTTT
>NW_022759059.1:0-516 GCF_011630105.1 Anneissia japonica
CGGAGCAACTAAGAATAGGAGAACCAACAATTGTGTACCCATCATTGCATTTAAACTTTAGAACGCCACCATGAGAAAAATTTCCTGATACCTCTCCATTGGAAATACTTGTTATTTCATCACAATTATCTGTTGATACAATGTTACAAACTATTTATTTGCAATATTTATTTAAATTATGTTAACACAATGAATGTTTGCATTGGTTCAGTAAGAAGAGGAAGTAGTTAACGCCTTTGATTGATTCTGAATAAAATTTTAAATGCGTTAATGTATTATTATCTCCCACATTAAACTTACTGTAATGTAATCTGGAAAAATTGTGACCCGAGTATACCGAACTTAAGGTCCAGTTAATAGTTAAAACATTAAAATATGAAAGGAAAGTTAAGAAATTATATACAAAAACAAAAGAAAATTTGGTAAAGACAAGCAAAATTTGGTATACACAAGAAGCAAAATGAAAAAGTAATATTAAATCAAATTTTTGAAGGAATGCAAAGTTAAGGAATTTAT
>NW_022759060.1:0-1353 GCF_011630105.1 Anneissia japonica
TATATACACATACTTACATATATACTTATATAGGCCTATATATATACTTATATATACACTTATATACTTATATATAATGTACACTTATATATAAGTATATATACACACACAAAAACATATATATATATATACATACATATGTATATATATACGTATATGTATATATATATGAATATGTAAGTATATATATATAAATATATATATGTATAAATATATATATATGTATATATATGAATATATATATGTATATGTGTAGATATATATACGTATATATATACATATATGTATATTATATATATATATATATATATATACATATATATACACGTATATATACTTCTAAAAGTCGTGTATCATGCATAGGAACGTTGACGCCTGCAAGGCTCTGGTTTTAATCAGTTATAGCTCCTTAGGATTAAAGGTGACCCCCAATTTTTATTACATAATCTGAAAGCACATGAGTTGTAGATACGATTTTTTACTTCATAATGGCAGATCGGACATTGTGACGTCATCATATTGCCATTTGAATTAGGAAAAAATTGAATTTTTTTATATGACGTTATTACTTTTTATACTCGTTTGAACGTATTCGCTTATCTTGATTGATTGTCTCCCACCTGTGAGTATGTTATAGCTAAATCAATTCTCTTTCGGACGTGTCCCTTTATTTTTTATTTTGATTACGTCATCATGGTCAAAAAGAATGCTTTCTTTAGAGCCTTCTCATCTTTCTTTCTTAAAAGATGTAAAAGTTCGTATACTGTAAAGGCAAAATTCGTGTGGCATTTCCAACCAAATTGACAAGGTTTAAATTCATGTGCCATTACCGTCGTCAGGTACGTTGTTTAAGGTATTTGTACTTGTGCGTTAAAATTTTAAAATTGTTAATATCACTTTTCAGATAATTTAAAGCACGTTTCAGGTCATATTGAATATTCCAAAACTTTCCAAAATTTACGCGCCGTACGTTAATTTCCACGCCCACAGCACGTACTAAAGCTGGAAATTACGTTTCGGTTACATGTGTTGGGTTTGTGACACTGTATTAATACTACCGTGCGCACGGACGTAAGGACGTATGTGTACACATTCGTAAGTCCTTAAAATGCTCAAAATTACTCTTTTCCTTTAAAATTTCTTTTAAAACGCTCAAAATTACTCTTTAAATAGAGCATGTTTTAGCATATAATACTTTTCAATAAGAAACGCGCGTGCTTCGTTAGGGTCAAAGTACTGCGGATCACCAAACTCGTCCTCAGTGACGATTTCAAATCTAGTTTTATTCTTCTTTCTCCCCTTTTTTGTTCGCACGATATCTCAAAAACTGCCACGAGTTACGCACAATTGCTC
>NW_022759061.1:0-1017 GCF_011630105.1 Anneissia japonica
CACAAAATGGACGGTGTATACCACGTGACTTTCGCAAACCAAGGAGCGAAATGTCGCAATTCTTTTTAAATATGGCTCTGACACGTACTAGGACCAAGGGCCATGATAAAGATTAAATACATCACCCACGATGAACACTACTTAAACTAGCAAAAGGATTTTTTGTTCTAGAGTGGATTTTTTATATGCCATTAATAATAGAATCAACCTTAAAATCATTTTTTGGAAATTTTTTTATGAAGTTATAGGCGATTATATACGATTTTACCATGACGTCACTGGCGAAAATGTAACAAAAGGTCGTGTAAATAGCGCCGCGTAGGGTATCTAAAGCGTAGGGTATCCGTCGCGTACGATCTTTGCGTGCATGCTGTAATAATCACAATTCACAGCCATGGTTACATCATACACGCAAAGATCATGTGAGAATCGAACACACAACCTCCATGTGTTGCTATTCATAATCCACCATCAACTAAACTCCTTAAAAAAAAAAAATAANNNTGGCTCGTGTGGGAATCGAACCCACGACCATCAAAAAATAAATAAATAAAAAAATATAAAAAAAAAACTTGCCCCGTGTGGGAATCGAACCCACGATCGCCGAGTTTACTACTCCTGATCCAGCCTGACTAAGCGGAGGGAGGTAAACCGCGGCCCCTAAACCATAATTGCGATAAACCTAGTACCACACCAAGTACCAGTTAGTCAACTCTGATTCTACTAGAAAAAATTCTTTGTATATATACACTACAGGTTAATAATACGCGTGGTAATAGTGTCAAAAATGGGCCGTGGGCCAAGAGAGTTAATTTTTTTTGTCTAAAAATGTAGAATTAAATTTATAATAGATTTTTGATTGCTACCATCTTCATAACTTACGCACTTTTTTTTAAATAGACAAAAATGTTTGAAAGATTCATTATGCAAATTAGAAAAAATAGACCAATCATATTACGGGAAACCTGGTGGTTGTGTGTTCAATTCCCACACGAACCTTTTTTTTTTTTTTTTTTT
>NW_022759062.1:0-1135 GCF_011630105.1 Anneissia japonica
CCTACTAGATGCTATGCGCCCCACCTAATTTTAACGTAGGCCTAATTCTTGGGCGTGGTTCTAAAGAAAATAGTATCAAAATGCACGCCATCGTGCTTTCATTTGATTTTAGTCGGATTCAAAATAAATTTTTAACATTTAAAAAATCATAATGTGGTTTATCTATTTCAATTTTTTATGATTAGGTCTACAGTATGTACTCATGTTTTATGTCAGTGTTTTAACATGAAAAAAATTAAACATTAATATACCGGTATGTGTTTTTCTTAATTATTAAGATTGCTTAAATTGTTAATGTTACATTATATTGTCAGATTTTATTCCATTCTGTAAGTGGCGGGTTTTCTCTGTTGAATAAGAGTAGGCCTACAGTGTGAAGAAATGAATACAACGATCTCACGACGATGATCAGAATTTTACTAAAATATACTGTGTACTTCATTACAATCATATTGAAGAAAAAATATGCAAAAACTGAGTAATATTTACATTTCATTTTATTATAAATAACATGTGGCCGAGTTGACTTGTGGCCGAGTTAACTTGTGGCCGAGTTGACTTGTGGCTGAGTTGACTGTAGCCGAACTTTTTGTGGCCGAGTTGATTTGTGGCCGAGTTGACTTGTGGCCAAGTTGACTGTGGCCGAGTTGACTTGTGGCCGAGTTGACTTGTGGCCGAGTTGACTTGCTTCCTTTGAAACTAATGTCTTTAATTGACATTGGCAGTCACATGTGGTCGTGTGACAATTGTTTAATTAATGGGCTTGTCTAATTATAAATTAAGGTCTCACAAAACGACAGGATGAACTACTGTATATAAACTGAATTAAAAATGATATATTCGAATAGTTGATGATGACAAGATACGGAAAGTTCAATTTAATGATTAAAAAGTATAATTTGTACATTGAATGCTATACCTTGGCACTTGTCTGGACCGACATTGTAATAACCAGTTAGGCATGTGCATGTGTAAGAACCGTCGTTGTTTTCACATACAGCTTTCTCGTTGCAGGGCTTTGCGTTACATTCATTGATATCTAGATTACATACACAATAACTTCAGTTATGTTTAATGCATTATAAAACCTGAAAACTTACGATATTGTAAACACTTCCAACACTAATTCTCTCAA